>NW_009215810.1:0-38133 GCF_000690835.1 Fulmarus glacialis
ATATAGTATACTACATATTAAATCTCACTGTCTCTTTTTATTATTTTTAAGTTGATTTTAAATCCTATAGACCAGCATTTGATCTTTTTGTATGTTTCTGTAGGACCTTTTATAATGATACTCTAAGGTGTTGCAGTGATTAGAAGGGAACCCACCCTTCCCTCCATACCTCCTGTGGCTGTGAAATGACTGAATACTGTTTCTTTTAGCTTGGCTGTAGAAATGGTAAATAATAATTCAGCAGTTGTGATATAACTGGATGGCAGAAATGTCAATAAGGCTAATGGCTAAGTGGGAGGAAAGTGGAGAAAGGACAAGATGGAGAATAGTCCATTGTGTTTATTCTACAAAATAATATTGGCAGTTTCTTAATACGTTAGCAATGATGAGCTTTTTTAGCTTTAAAAAAACCAACACTACCCAGAAGATGTAGTTTGTGCTTAAAGCTTCTTTTCCTTTTTTTTTTTTCTAAACAGAAAATGCTGAGCAAACAACTTATTTGCTCTCCTGATTTGGTGATGGTTACCTTTTTTTTTCCCTGCTTCAGTTTTAGAAAAGAAAGCTATAAGCACTTTATGGTGTTAAAAAGCAGCAGCTTCTGACCTAATGTACCCTTCTCTGAACGATAATGTTTCTTTGTTACTTATTTTTAGCTCAGATTGTTTTTCTCTCCTTTCCCCCAACATGATTTGTACAACCTTTAGAAAATTGAGTAGTTGTGGTTTTGAATCATCCTCCGTTTCTAGACTGAACGAGTGTTTCTGAAGAAGCACTGGGATGCTTCTGAGTGGGTCTTTTTCTTACTTAAAAAGGCAACAGCCATGACACAGTCTTAACCCCCTGAAAAAAGAAGATGCAATACTATAGACCCTTAGTAGACTGTATTGTGACCCTGGAAAGGACAATGTGTTAAGTACTCATTTAATTTTGTACCAATGTTATATTGCTAGCAGATGTCCTGTTGTTTTCCTTTAACCATGATTCAGAGTCATTTGGATAAAATATCTTGAAGGAGTATATTTTGGTCCTGAAATAAAGCATGACTATCCATTTTGAAACTATTGTAATACTTCATTATGAATCAGTCTATATTTGACTCCTTGTTTTGTGTGTAAAGCTTTCAGTATATCTAGTACAAGTCTAAGTACTGTTATTTGTGCTTTTGATGAAGTACAGAAAGATAGCATAAACATCTGATGTGTACACACTGATTAAAAAAAAAAAAAAAAAGCCTTACAGGAATAAATTTGAATTCCACGAAGTATAAATAAATGTGACTGACTATTTTAAGTGTGGGAGAAAACAAATAATGAATTTCATGGCAAACTATTTTTTTCCTATTAATGAAATTAATACTTTTGTATTAGAAAAGGTTCCTGTTAATTCAGCAAATAAGGTAGCTCCCCTCTAAACCAAGTGTGTAGTTTTTAGTTGTTGTGTAGTTTTTATATTCTGAATTATTCGTAGGAAATCAAGAACCTGAGCGGTAGGCCCGTGCTTTTTTTGCGTGCTCATGTTATATGGGCTTTCATTTAAAACACACATGCACACACACGCTTATTCTCAACAGCTTGGCAGTATTTCTGTACCAGTTAATTAATAATGCCATAGAATGGAATAATAGAAAAATTTAGGTTGGAAGGGACTTCTGGAGGTCATTTGGTCCAACCTACCTGCTTCAGACCTTGAATCAGGTTGCTCCACAACTATATGAGAAAAATGTGTGTTTATTTTATAGTCTACTTTGTTTAACTGCTAGAGCCTACAGTAGTAAACTGCTTTTTCCAATATAGCTAAGCTAGTGTAATTACTCTGGAAAAACTTTTAAATGTAGACTAAATCTTAATATTCAGCAGCACCTAAAATTACTAAATAATATTTAATTTTGATTTTCTGGGAAGTCCCTTTCACTAGCCAAGTTAAGAGGAGAAAATATATAGTCCTTATGGAAGGTATGTATCAACGTGGTTTAATATGTGACTCCATACCTATGGCTACTTTTTCTGCTAGACCGCAAAGCTACTGCAAATCTATATTTTAAAATGTAGACATTGGAGTAATTCTGCATATTTCCCTGAAAAAATATGATTTAAAGTTAACAAAGTTTAGAGAAGAAAAAACATTTATTAGTTGTGGTGTGCTGATAAGAGGGCGTGATTATTGACTAAGACTTCAATACTTCATCTTTGTAAAGTTTGTGTGACCATAGAATTGAGCATGACTTCATATTACAACCTCTGATGTAAGAGAAGCCAGTTTTCTCTATATTACCTACTAGGAGGAAACGTAAACTTTTTGAAGATGGTCATAGTAGTCTTCTGCTTTGTTTTTAATGCACAAAAATATTGTTGTTATCTGTTTAACTTCCTAAGCCTCTGCTGATGTCCCAGTAATTCCAATTTTGCTTTTGATAGTGGACAGATCCGTTGTGGAAATAAAATTTTATTTAACTCTGAAACATGTAATACAAATCATGTAATTAAATTTAGCTGTATGCAAATTAACTTTAAAAAACTCTAAAGGTATAAATGCTGATTGTCTCTGAATGGGATGTATTATGAGAGGTACAGAAATGCTGTTGATCCAGGATTAGGCACTTCTAGGTCTGTTTGTGCCTACTGAACTGAAATTGCAAGTAAGTAGCCCTAACTAGTGAATACTGAAAATCTACTAAACTGGACCTTTATATGCAGGTTAAACAGCTTTAATACATGTTAAACAGGGCTAGATGCATATCTTGGTGACTTGCAAGAGAAAGGCTCTGTAGCTAGCTGGCAAACTTCTGTATTCTCTGTTTCTCTATTAAATGCCAGTTTTACTCCTTCAGGAATGAGACTCTCTTTTGGAAAGAAATGTATTAAAACAAGCTCTGCCTGTGAGTTTGCACTGGCAGGATCTTCCACTCTGCCTGCCCAGGTAGGACCCTTCACATACTGCTCTAGTTATGTGCCCAGTGCTGACTTTAAAGTAACAACTCAGTATCTATTGGGTGCTGTTATGGTTCAGAAGACCGAAAAGATAAGTGATCAATTTATAGAAGGAGAGATGAAACTCTAGGGGTTCTTTCTAATGAATTATAGAATTATTTTTGAAAAAGTGCTGCAGTGTTTGAATAATCAAAATCAAGTATATTTCTGGAGCCGGGGTTAGGATGGCAATATTTATCTGAATTCTTAAGACACATAAAAATCAAAAGCCCAAACCACCAGCTTTTTTTTAACATTTAGATTAATCCAGAAAAATAGACGAAAATTTTGAAAATTGTTAATTTAAACATGGATTGAGGAATTGTATACAGGGCATTTCATTTCTTTCTTAAAAAGACTTCTCTATGTAGCAACATACAGTTTGAGGGAAAGATATTAATTGATTTATTACGATCGTTTTGAAACGGGGAAGTCATAGCACTATTTTATCAATTGAAAATTGAGGCCCTTGGCAGAAACTCCTGGACACCATTTAGTTTTAACAGAGACTTTTGTCTTCTCCTTATCTGTTTTAATAAAGCTTTCTCTAGTCTGATTGATCTAGGCGATATGTGTTTGATATCTGTAAGGATGTCTGATTTTTCTTTTGGCAACACTATTTCTTCCATTCACACACAAGTGAAGATAGTTGTCTTATTCAATACAAATAAAATAAGAATTAGACTTTTTTTTGTATCATTATTTGCTACATGTAAGCTTGCCATGTGGTTTTCCATGCGTGCCACATGTTCCTTGCATAAGCATCTACTGTTAAAGGCAAGTGTTGGTAGCTAGTATCACTGACAATTCACACGCACTAAGCTGAAAAGCTAACATCTTCTCCAGCTGATGATAGCTGTCATTACTATTGCTGTTTTGGTAGTCTCTTGTTGCTTTAAATGTGAGATGATAAAAGCATGAAGAACAGTTGCTGCTACTTTAATACTGCACGAGAGGTAATATTCATGTGTTTCTCTCTTTTTGTGGTCAGTGAAAGACTCATTTCTTTGTTACTGTAGATGAAAAGAAAGAAATGAGGAATATTTTAGTTGCTGATTGTAAGAACATAGCTATCACTCATGCAGCTGAGGCATTCAAAGAGCAGTCCACCTATTACAGCCAAAGCAGGAGAAAAATTTTTTTCCAGGAGTTTTAAACTTCAAAAAACAAAATAAGGAGGTTTTATTTGGACTGAAGGAATGAGTGAGTGTCATCACACTTTAAAACTCTGCAGTTTAGTTTTTACATATAGTACAGTAGTTGCAATTTAAATTTGATTACTGAGGCTTTTCTGATATACTTGCTTATAATTCATGCAACAACATATGTGAATTGTCTTTATTTTTTGCCAAATGGAAAGGCCAAGTGTTGTTTGTTTTTTTTTTTTTCTCAAAGAGGTAATGATGAGCTGGTGCAGTCTTTCCTTTCACCTTGTCAGTATGTCTCAGTTCTGATCTTTTGAGACTATTGGTAGAGGAATCTGTGTGATTGTCTTCATATCTTCTTAACCTTAGGGCTTGGTATGATCAGTCTCAGATTAAGAATCGGAGTTGCATTTGCTAAGTCTTGGTCACCTCTATTTTAAAGTAATTCACTTGACTTATAAGCCAAAGTAAGGTGGACTAAATTCAAGTCGTCTTAGAGTTGAAAGGCTAGAAAACAATTTATCAGCAAAGCTATCGGTTTTCAGAAATCTGTGCTACTTTGTTAAAATTTGCAAGGGATAGTCCTTTACCAAAGATGAAACACACTTTCTTTGGCAGGAGTTTTAAAATTTATCGGAACCAAAACAGCACCACTCTGCAGTGAAGCCCATTAGTTGAGTCCTCTAGCCATTTGTGCCATCTGATTGTTTAAAAAAAAAAAAGGCAGCTGTAAACATGACTTAACTAGCTAGTTAAACTAAGTTCAGCTATTATCTGTTACCAAAGCAGGACAAAGCCTACCAAGTAACCTTTTGTCGAGTTGTTTAGTTTTCTCTTTTACTAATGCATAATGTAAAAATAACTCCACTGTTCAGTATGTTCTTACAATTAGGATGGGCACCTCCTCCCCTCCACCCCCCTTTTTTTTTGTTTGCTGAGTCAACATTTGGGTGCTTTAAAACTTGACTGAAGTTGTCTTGCAGAAATTTAAATCTTATCTCAACAGGAGAAAAAAATTGTGGAAGTGATTCCTATTCTTACTTGACTTTTTTGTTGTAACTGCAAATTAAAAATGAGTTGTGCATCACTTATAAAATGTTTCCAGTTCCTATTACTAAATTTGATACGTACCTCACATGTTGAGAACAGACTGTGAGCAGATTTTGTGGATGATTTCAGATTTTGAGCAGGGTATTAGCACTGACTTTGGGAATGTGATACAAATAGCTGTGCACGTACTTAAGTGTTTTGCTGAGTAAGGCCTATTTATAAATAAATAAAACCTTTCACTGAAATCTAGAGATCTCAAGACTCATGCTTTCTGGTACAAATTATTGCTAGGTTTTGGGCATGCAAACAGATTCCCCATAGATAAACTGGGATGTGAATTTGTACTGCCTTATACACTCTATCATACTTGCATGTATGCATGCTTTTTCCCATACTAAATAGAAAGTTGTTCATTCCCCTTTCATTCAGGGATAGTATAACCAACTGAAAAATAAATGTGTGCACCTCAGCTACTCAGGGTAGCTGAGTCACCGCAAGGTTTCTATCCTACCTTTTCTTGTGGAAAGTTGATTATGTATCGAAGCCCTTACCTTTATCAATGATTGTTACTTGTTAGCCATTGAATACAAGAGGGAGGGAACTAAAAGAATCCACTTGTTCCGGTCCAGGTCACTGAGGCAGGATTCTGTATTACCAAAACCTTCCTGACAGCCAGCTGTCTCATCTGCTCCAAACTCTCTAATGAAGGAGATTGTTGGGTAATTTCCACAGAACTTACTTTCTTTTCTGATAGTTACTCCTCTGTTTCTCTAAGGAAATGATGTCTGTGATAACTTGACTTTTTTTGTTGTACAAGATTGTGGAAAGAGTATGGCTGATCAGTGTTAGTGACTCTGGATATAGTGTGAAAATAGGTGGGACGTGGAGGATGTATTTCTTCAATTTTCTCATCGCTTAAAAAATAAGTAAATATCTCAAGACACAAACAGGCTTTGAAGCTGTGTAGACAGGTTTGCAGACCTAAAAGACCCAGAAAATCCAAGCTGGCAAGTCCTTTTATGGCATATATGGCATAATTGCAACCTAGCCATGGGATACTGAGTTGTTCAAAATGTCTTCTTACACCCCCTTTGCTTCTGATTTCTTTTTGTCTTTCACCGCAAGACCAAGGAAGAGTTTATCACCACTCACTTTATAGTGACTAACCTGGTTTCTTTAACCTTTTCACATTGATATTAATGTCTTATTTTCCACCAGTGTTTTGGGATTTTTTTTTTTCACCCTCCTCTCTTAAAAGATGACATCCAAAAGGAAAAAAAAGGTAAAAAAAGTTTTCTTCTTGAGCTCTTCTCATCAGAGACATGCAGAAACTATCTCCTACTTTTTCTGTATATGGCAGGCCTGATAACATCTGTGAGAATGTGTTGAACACCCACCCGCAGTTTAGCTTGTGACCTTTTTTAATTTACAGATTTTCTTCTAAGTTACCATTTTTGAGAAAGTTATTCACCTTTAAATAAACAGTTGACTCTCTAAGTCTGCATTTTTACACTTCTCTGTTTAATTTAATCGTGTTGGTTTTGAGCTTTCTCTAATTGATCAAGGCTATCATGTTCTCTTCAAATGTTTGAGCATCCTCCAGCCTGATGTCATAGTAAATTGCAATAAATATGGTTCCTGTTCTCTCATCTATGCTGAATATATTAACCTAAACAAAACTGGGCATGGCATATCTTTGTGGGACTCTGAAAATATCTTCTATTTTGATAGGGAGTCATTGTTATCAACTACAGTTTGCAACACACTGTACTGCAACACTTCTGAGTTTACAGGTTCCCTTGGATAATATGTAGGCAGCATCAAATATTTTCTGAAGCCAGGTTGCTTTGATTCTGCTGCTCAGTCTTTACTGATAATGTCATTTTTTTCTGTGGAATTAATCAGTTAGGTTGATATGTAATTATTTGTTCTTAATTAATCCGTTTTGGTTGTCTTTTCACCTTGTTACTCTCCAAATGTTTATGGGTTGGCTATTTCAGTTTGTTCAGAATCTCAGGTGCGGAAGTGGTTTCAGGGAAGAGTATTGGTGTATGAGGACCAGATACTTTGGTATACTTTGGTAGGACAATACTTTGTATACAGTGTAAACTGTGCTTTTAGGAAACTGGCTGAGAAAGAACACAATAATCAACTCTTTTTAATCAGAATCCTGTACGGTGCTGTTAACACAACCGAGTGGGTCAGTGAGGTTTTTAAAATCATAAATGCTTTGAATTTCTTTGCGTTTTTAGTTGCAGCCAAAACCAGTTTTCTAGTTGAAAATACCTTCAGGATCCTATCCAAAGTAGGGAACAGCTATAGTTGGTGATGGCACAATTGTTAGCATTGCTATTTTCAGGTTTAAAATATGCTTACACAAAGAAAATGGAAGCATTTTGCTGACAATATTTGCTAAGCATTTTTCCAGCAAGAACCAAAATTACCAAGTCCTGACGACGTGAGTCATCAGTATGTCTTTTAAATTTTTTTTTTTTTAGAACAGACTTCTCAAATATACATTAAAATAAGTTAACCTTGAAGGAGACAGCTTTACTTTGGGCTAAAACAAACAGATGCTCAGCAAGGCTGAACTGATGATGCTGTTTATAAAGTTCTGCTATTGTTATTGATTTATGTTGTCATATAAGGGTCATACCTATGGATCAGTGTTTTTATTAAGATAGGCGCTGAACAAATGTATAACAAAAATATAATCTTCAAAATCCCTGCTAAAGAAATGAAGGATACAGGTTTTTTTTTTTGTGAAGATGTCTAGAATTTCCAGGTGGGAAATTCTGGGCCCAGAACCTCTAAAAGGCATACCAGATAATCATTGCCATGTGAAAATAAGACAGTTGAAAAACCTTTAGTCAAGTCGTATTCTTTTCGCCAATTTTGAAAGTAGAAGAGTATGATTTATGATCATAATACATTCAAGTGAGTTTGGAATCAGCTTTGTGTGGGAGCTATGCCCTGTTTTATCAGAAAATAGAGGAGATAGCAGGATAGTATATAAGTGTGAAGATGCTTAGAAACACTTTTTTGAAAGAGAAGACCAATCGCCAAGAACTGGCATTTGAAAATGGAGCCAGAGCTATACTCCTTACTGTCAAGACCTGAGGTTGAGAAGATCAGAACTATGAGAGGTGGGTAGTGAAGTGCTAAGGGACAAGTTTGCCAGAGTCAAAATATTTGGCTGTGAAATGGCGTTCTCCTAGTACTTTCACCATTAGAAAATGTGGGGAGAATGATTAAACCAAAAAATTAATCCACTGGGAAATACAGAAGAATTATCAGAATTGCCGTGAAAACAAGCTGTATTACTCAAATTACACGTTGCCAAAATGTGTGCATTGCCTGACCTGTAATGCTCCCATCACCCTAAGCCTCTGTGTATGTCACCAAGGACAAGTATTTTTTGGTGCTCCTCTTTTTCATGTATAATACCAGTCACATGCCAGAAAGATATCTTTTCCTTATCTGTATGGTTTTCCTGCTTGAGTCCCTATAAAACAGCCTTGCAAAATATGTTCCCAGAGTTTGCTGTCTCCTTACTTTGTCTTCCCTTATTCAAAACACTGAAATCAAGTTTTAGGGTTCCTGAAATATCACAGTTGCTCCTCTAATAGTATGCAGACTTGAGTAGTCAAGTATGTTGCTTTTTATAGACATATATGTGTGTGTATATATATGTGTATATATAAAATCTTTATGAATTGAAAATCTGGAGGCAATTTTTCTGTGGCAGACCTGTGTAGACAGACTTACTGAGAGAGCTGCCACAGAGGCCAGCGCTCTTGAAGGTGAACGTGCACATGTTCTGTTCCATTGGAACAGAGCAAAAGGTTCCCTACGTGAGTTCTTGGAAAGGCTGTGGATCTCCCCTGCTAGGACATTTGTTAGTAGTCAGGAAAGGAAAGAGTTTACAGGTTAAGAGCATGAAGTTAGTTTTCCACCATCTGACCTTCTTACATGCCAGTACAGAGCAGCTTTTCTGTAGCATCAAAAGATGTTATTGTTTGCCAGGATAACTATGCTAATAAATCCTCTTGTACAAATGTATCTATTATGCTATAAAAAAACCCTAAGTGCTACTATAAGTAGCTTTATTAGTGTAACTGCATTTAAACTAGGCCTTTTTCCATCATCACTGTCTGTAAAAAAATTTGCATTTCTAACATACTCCTCTACTTTTCAGTATTGCCTAGGTCCTTCCTTAAGGTGCACTGTAATAGCAAGTGACAACAGAAGTTCTGTTCTGTAACGTAACACTGGAAGAGAGATACAGCTCTCAGCACCAGGCTGTTCATTACAAAGATTTTCAAATGTGTATCATCCAAAAGATTTTTTTTCTAAAATCTATAGGTTGTTTTGTTTTCCTCTTGCTCCATTAACTTTTGTTCTACAAGTACTAAAGTTGAAGTCAAGTAAGTATGATCTGATAATGCTTCAGTGATCTTCCTAGTAGTACTAGAAAGTACTACTTTTCTTTCTAGTAGTACTAGAAAGTAGTACTTTGTACTGTAATACAAAGCAAACTGGGTTTGCATAAATGCAGGCACTCGTCTGGTCAGATCCTTGATGTGCAGCGTGAATGAAGGTAGAACTAGGCTGTCCGTTTAAAAAAAAAAAATCACTGCTGCATGTCACATTAAGGTCTTAGTTTCATCTGGTTTAGCAAAGTGTAAGGCTTGCGTCAAGGGATATTTTATGTGGGGACATTGTATATTTGGGTATGGATTCAGCTTTAGAATCTTTCTTAGAAAAAGTGGAGGAAGAAACAACGTTTGTGATCTATTTTCTGAAAGACAAGCCAAGCTCTTATTGAAAAAAGAAAAAAAAAGTGAGAATTTGCGGATATATATTTTTTGACATGCCATACATTTTGATTGCAATTCGTTGCTTTGACATACTAACTTGACTACATTACATGTGTAGATAGGCACTTACCTCACTAATGAATTGTTTTAATATTTTTCTTTCTTTGTAGGATTGTTACATATTTCTTTGTAGATGAGAAAGACCTTAATATCAGTGGTTTCTACACATTGTTGTCTTCAGAAAAAATGTAGATGTAAATCTTATGAAAATAGGTGATCTGTGTTACAGTTTATTGCCCACCTAAACTGTGCCTGGCTATGTTTTTTTCTGTTGTGAAGAATAACATACTAGAATTTCATGCTAGTAGCTATTAGGAGTAAGAATAATTTTCTTTACCAGGTTTTCTCCATTTATGTTTGTGTTCAGTTTTTTTTTTTAAAAAACAAACACCCCTCCCATTCCTCAGTTTTCTTTATAAGAAATAGAACTAATGTAACTCGTAACATGAGTGTATTTGCTTTTGTTTGACTAACTCTTCAGTCACTGTATTCACTTCTGCTTTATACTTTTAAGAAGTTTACCATAATGAGCAACTCAGAACAGTTTACCTTCTGAAAAACAAGTGATTCCTCGTAATGCTCAAGTGTGGTTTGTAACAGTCTAAAGAACAGCAAATATTAAAATACACTATTTTCTCAAACCTGAGCTTCAAAATAATAGAATATGAATCTGACATCAAGAAATAATGATTTGAAATACATATGAAATAGATTTCTGATGAAGAGGGAATTTGAGAAGTACTTCTTTAAGAATTCTGGTGAGATACACAAACCACCTTCTGTAAGCTCTCTGAACATAACTAGCATGCTGCACAGTTTATTCAAAAAGGACTGTAAATTCTGGAAGTTTTAACTTGATATGTTTGCAGGTAACATGATTGATGTGTAACTCTAGAATGAAAGGAGTATTTAGAGTCTTGGCTATCAGTTCACCAGTTCTTACTCCTTAAACAAAGGCAGGTCAGATATTAGTCTTGTCCTCTGTAAGTGTTACAGTTTCTGACTTCATCCTATGAATACAGACACATACAAACTCAGAAAATATTCTAACACTCGAATGCCTATCGATCACTAAATCAGAAAAAAACATAATAGTGGAGGGGGGCTAGCCTATCTGTCATACGATTTTTTTTTTTTTCATAACTTCTCAGAGGTATATCATATTATAAATGCATTAGAAATGTTTTGCTCTGAGGATATGTAGCATTCCTATAAAGGTTAAATCAATAAAAATGATTTGGCCACATTCCTAAGCATGGCTAGAACAGGTAGTCCGTTGTTTAAGGTACCCTTGAATTTCTGGATCAGATTATTATGGTGCAGCAAAAAGGCTTACTAAAGGCTTCTTACTGTCTGCAGACGTTCTGTGTTTCTATGTGAAGATATCGTCAATCTAAAAAAAACCTTCAGATTTTCTGGGCTACTGAAAAAAAAGAGTATTTTTATATATATAGGTCTCAAATGTTGTGCTGTGTGTGCTGTAAGTTTTAAAGGAAGTTTTGCAACAAGAAGGGGTGAAGACACATCAGTAATTGATAACAACCAGGTATGTAAAGAAGAAAAAAAGAGATGTCTTTTAAATCAGTGTTGAGATTAGTCAAATTGTTGCCCATCTCAGTATCTTTATTAGTTTGTTTAGATTATTCTTATTTTATGCATATTTGATCAATTGGAATAGCCATTATATTATGTATATTTACTATATCTAGCCAGTTCAGTAAGCAAGTAAGATTATTGAATATGATGGTAGAAGACTTCAAACAATTCTTAGTTCAAATTCTTCTAACTTTATATCTAGCTGATAAAATTTAGTAGCCATTAAGTGGTGTTTATTCAGTACATCTGGTTGATTCAATAGACAGTGTTGAAGTCTGACAGTAGACTATTTTTATGGATTTAGTGCATTTTAAAATCTTTCATGCACGTTGAGGAGCTACTGTGTATTATTGTTACAGGGTAGATTTGTGTCTTACATTGCATGCATGTGCTATGCATCTACGCTCCTGACACTTTTATATAGATTTTATGGAGCACAAGCTTGCTGTAAGAACATGTCACCAAGATTAGAGTTCAGCTTGTATAGGTATTTTAAATTTATTTCACTCCATCTTACTGTGCCCTTTAAGAATACTGGAACTGAAAACCAGTGCCTTTTTATCTTTTTTTTGTTTCTTCCTTTTTTTTTTTTAAAGTGTGAGAAAGAGGTTATATTATTTTTAAGATATGTCCTAAAATATAAAATGGTGAAGAGTAATTCTGATGATAAAGTAAAAAGCACACACTACTGGTAACTAGGACTGTATGTTTCAAGATGTTTTTCAGTTGTGAAAATTTGATCAGTGAATTAACCGCACATCCGGCTACATACATCTTTGATCAGAATTGGAACATTCCAACTCGTGTGTGTGTATATGTAAGCTGGCTGCATCAAGTAGATTTTACACATGTGCACTACACATGTGCCTTGAAATTAGTTAGTAAATTAATACTATAATTTAAAGTAACAAAATTATGCTCTTTCAAGCCCTTGTTTTGTACCTAATGAGTATTATAATAATTTATCTTTGTATCTGGAAAAACAAAGATGTATTAATACACATTTAGATGTCTCAGCTGTAATTAAGATTCTGCTTTTGCTTTTAAAGGTAATATTAAAATGTTACTTTAATGAGCTTAGAACCCCAAATTATTACGAGGTCATGACTGAATTAATTACTATACAGAATAACAGAGCATGATTTTAGGTCCTCTTCCTGAAATACTGTAAAATTAAAAGTTGTTCTAGTGTTTGCATATGCAATACACAGTGTTGCATTAGAATGAAACTGTTCTTGCTACAGTATGAAAATGATTTGTGCTGTGGAAGATACATTTCTTCCAATTTGATGCTAAATTAATTTCTTTTTTGCTACCTAGATGGTGTTATTTTATTATCCACAAATGACTAGACTTTTTCTGAATGTTGGTTTCTTTAATAAAATGTCAGTATAAAGAGTGTGCCCTCTGAATTTGTTTTAGTGTTTCTGTTTATGCCTTTTAATCAGAAAGGGGGAAATAAAAATATACTGAATAGCAAGAAAAATATAGCACTTAGTTTTGAATGTACAGAGTTGGATGTAAGAGGGGTGGGAAGGAAGCAAAGTGAATGCCCTTTATGCAGAAAATCCTTTTGGGAAAAGAGAACATTTTTACTGGTGTATACTAAGGTACGCCGCCTAAGTAAATAGTTGCTGCTTTCTGGTCCTGTCAGTTTCAAATAAACCATTCATTGTTATGGCTTGGTTATTCCACAAATAACCAAACACAGTGGAGTTAAACTTTGATACCACTGATTGGAAAAACGCAGATGATGAACTCTCTTAATGTGAGTTTATACTGGTGGTCTTTACTTAGAAGAAACAAGTTTTGCAGATTGTTTTAGGAAGTAAATATACTGCAGACTTTAAGTACTCTATTACAAAGCTGCTCCTGTGCGTGAGTATTATACAATAGCTAGTAGCATTAATTCATCAAACGCTTGTTAATGAAGAGTCACTAAGCTCAACCATGTGTGTCCCTTCAGTGTTAAAGGGCAAACATGACACTTTTTTTTTCCTAAAAGTTTTCTAGTTGAAGGTGGAGGATTCTCAGTTGAATAGATGATGCATTTGAATGAAAGCAGTTACTTGTGGAATTTATACAGAAAATGCAGCAATGGCATAGATACTATAGCAGTTCACTATTATGGCTCACCAAAAAGGCTTTTTGAGACATGGTAAACTAAAATAGCAAATTCTGACCGTCTTCAGAATTAGGTTTTTTTGTTGGTCATGTCTTAAAATGCCTTTTAAGTTCTGTTGAATCCTAACTATTTAATCTGTGTAAAATTACTCTTGCTGACTCTGCATGAAGGTTGGTATTTATAGTAAATATACTGATGTATTATAGTATTAATATAGAAATAATATTGTGGAGTAATATCAATTCTTGGCAGAACAACTCTGCATTTCACATCAGAATTCTTTCAACGTAAATATTGTGTGCCTTGGTTTTTTTGATGACTTTCAGAAGAAATATATTGCACTGTGTCAAAAACAGCAGTGGACCTACTAGTAAGTAAGACTACTTTGGCTAAAATGTATGGTTTCACTTTGAAAGTTGAGGTGAGTTAAGATTGGCAAGTCTGATGACCACAAAAGCAGTTTCTCTCTTCATGGGACTATAGGAAGAAGCAAGAAAATACCAAGAGACTTACTCCAAAACATCTATAGCCTAAGAAATATTGCCAAGTATTCTAAAATGATTACTTTTGCCATCTATTACTTTACTACTAGCACTAATGCTTACAATTTGTGTAGAACACTATAATAGCCTTAATAGATATTGCTCTTTACAAATATTAAGACAAGACCCTTGCTGCAAGTTCCTACATTGCATGTTAGCAGAGTAAGTAGACATATGTGAGGAGTTGTAAACATTCTTTGGATATTTGTATTGCTGGCAAATCTGAATGTGATAGCACGTTCTTTTTTATAACTTCAGTATTAGGGTAGAAGATACTGTACCAATACAGACGTTTTCTAAATTTACACTATTACTGTTTTTTTTTTTACTTGAAGAATTTCAAAATTTTGGAGGTATGGATTAGTAGGAATTAGAGGTTTGAACTGTATACACGTGCATGTTTGCACATACACAGCTCATTAACATTTCTTAAAAGAAAGAATACCCTGTTCTAATACCACACATGGATACATTAAAATATCATGCTTTTTTAACTCTGTCTTTTCTGATTTGTATTTAAATGAATTACAGATATTTTGGGGGATTAACACTATCTAGAAGTGACCGTACTTAGGCATAATTATTTGTCTATATTGGTTTTCCTTAAAAAAAAAAAAACAAACAAAACAACAAAACCAAAAACCCGTCTCTCTTGCTTAAGTGTGTAGGGTCATATATATTAAATGTGTTTGATGAAGAAATTCAATTGAACAATTAATAATGACTTGTAATGTCACCCTGCTCTGATTTGCTGTACCAGACCCACTTTCAGAACTGCACCCAGTGTATGGTCTGGCGCATGTGTGTATACTTGCATATAGACGCAAACACATCTTATTAGTGTTATAGTTAATTTTCGTCATGAGTGAGGCTGGGTCCTTTTCCTCTGAACAATAAAATGTTATGTAACTGGCAGTGGCTCTGTCTTTCTGTTTTAGTAAACCACAGAGTGGATTTAGATGTAAGATATCTGACCATGAGGGATAAGTAAACAATGGTTTGGCACACTTATGGTTCAAATAAATTCTGGGGAAAATAAATGTATGTAGGGTCATCAGCTTTTAACTTTCCTTATTCAAGAAAATGAATGATAATAAATTTTAAGTCATTACGAAATGCTAGCAATTCTGATGAAATATAATATGTGAAATAACCTAGTGTCTATCAGAAATATAGTAACCATATTTGAATGAATTCCTGCCAAAATATTTTTGCCACAGGGTTTTTAGCTATAACATATTAAAACTTAAAACTATTGTTAATTCCAGAACTGCCTGACCTTAATGGATGTGGCATTTTTAAAACAGACAGACAGCAGAAGAAACTGTTTGTAGCCTTTGCTGTATAAATAAAGGTAGTTTATTAGAGATGAAAAAATATTCTTAAAGAAAACTGTTAAGGATACCGTAAATATGAAAATACTTTAAAAAGGAAAACGTAGCTTTTTTCCCTTTTATCTTTTGCTATGCTAAAATTAATTTTTATAAATAAAAATGTTTAATAAGGAGTAGATTGTGCAGAATAATTTAATTGCTCTGATTAAAATGACTTCAGCAGTTAAAGTGAGTCAGTAGAAAACCTATGGTTTTTTTCCCTCCTGGGGCAAGTTCATACATGAAATAGGAAACTTATAGCTACATGAGGAAGGCTAGAACAGTACACAGTATGCTAACAAGCAGAATAAAAAATATATACAGGAAACAGATGCATGAATAATGGATTTTTTTATTGGAAGTGTTAAACTGTTTTACGATATAGTAACCGGAGTTTATTTTGTCTTTGTGCTCATCTTTAAAATATTCTCTTTAGGGTATGCTTTTCAGTATGTTAAGTGGCAGGTCTTATATTTATTTGTAGAAGAGAGCATGTTTATGTAAGGAAACGTGCTCTTAGATTTAGGCTTTATTAACTTAAAAACAAAAACACCTGAGAGCAGAAGATAGATCTCCTTAGTCTGTTCCCCATAAGATTTTAGAAGCCAGTTTGAAATAAACGTATACAATAGAAATTAAAGCTATTGTATATAATGTGAGCAAAAATTAATTTTGTCGATAACAGTAGTTTCTTGTGGGGGTTCTGTGGTGGAGGAGGTAGATGTTTTCTGCATTTTGTGGGTGTCTGCTGTCTCTGGATGAAAACCTGTGGTTAATTCGTATGTCTGGCAAAATTTACAAGGAAAATCTCTTTGAAATAGGACACAGTTTATGAATTAATTTTTTAGTTCACTTATCAGAATAAATGTTGTATTTATTCCTTTTAGACAAATTAACTTTTTAATATTTAAAATAACAGTTGGATATTTTTATGTTGCAGTTTCTTAACTGGTTGTATGAAACTTGGATTCCCTCAGTGCCGATGTTAAGACCTTAAAATGCTTCAGGTTTTACCATCTTAAACTCTCTATTTATCTTGAGGCTGCCTTAATTAAAATATTATATACTCTAGGGTATATTAAACATGGCAATTTATTGTAATTCTTATTAATGGAGTGTATTTAATGAGTTTTCAGAACCAACTCCATCGCCTACAACACACAATGTTGATTTTTATTAGGTACATAGAGTAAAACATACACATGGTCTAATTTTCAAGGGGTACCCAGCACTGACAGCTGCCGTTGGCTCCCGTAGTAGCCAAGCAAGAGCAATGCGGGTGCTCAGCACCTTCGCAGCCTGGCAAGCATGGGATAATTCCTCCCTTCCCTCTCTGCTTTAATTTCCATCAGTGTGTGCTAGACTTGTGCATAAAAGAATGCCAAATTTTGCTTGTATTTTCAGCTTCTTGTGTTAACTTACAGTTTTAGAAAGTATTTCTTCTTAGTTGTTATTAATGCTACCCATTGATGGGTGTGTGCCACAAGGTGTGACACGTCCTTAAACACAGTTATTATCTAGCTTCTCTTTGCTCTTTTGAACTGTCTGCACTGCATAGTTAGCATCTCTTGCAAGAATTATTTACTGCTTTATTTTTCCCTTTATACTGGATACAGTATTAGATGTTCATTATTTGCTTAAGACTGCTCTGAGCTACTTCTTACTTGTAAAAAGTACAACTGTGTTCTGAAAAGCAATCAGGAGAAATAAAGGTATAAGGTGCAGTTTTAAGATTAATATTAGTCTGACCATGACCAAGAAATCGCACTGCTTGAGAGGAATTTCAGTATTATTGTTATGCTCTTAATGTGGGGTGGCAGAGCCTTTAAATATTTCTGGTAGAGTAGTTAATACAGCATGGAAGTTTGATATTTGTACAGTTTGTAAAGGAATTTGAGGTGTTACCCTATTTTGACTTCAGTTTTCAAGTATGCACTGGTGCATCATTAATCATAGGAAATGCAAAAATAAATAATATAGTCCCTTTGGATTTTTCATGTGAATACTTACCTTTTCCTTTTTTTGTATATACAGTTGAGGTATTTAGGTAACCCCTAACCTTTTGCTTCAACAAGGAGGTACAGTATAAAAATATTACCACAGTCTTCATATGAGCAGTTCTCTCTAAGAAAACCTCTAGATGAATATTTATTGAAAAAAAGCAAAGTTGCAATACAGAATGACTTAGCTTGGCCTGAATATTATATTTTAGACCACCAGTGAATAAAATTAAAAGCACATGGATTTCGAATAACTAGAAAAGGTTGTAATTGATTAGCACTGCATGAAAGTATTGAAGTGGAGTAAGTTTTGATTTGTGAATGGTTCTATTCAATAGAGATTAATCCTGTATGTTTGATAAAATCTTAGTGCCCCTAATGAGTTAGTGGTTTTTTTTTTTTTTTTCCCCCTCTCCCCAGTCTATTTAACCATCAGATATTTCGATGTTCTTCTAACAAACTGGAACATTTCGATCTTAGCGAATTTTACATCACTGTAGTTGATTTAAACAATAATTGGCTATTAATAGTTCATTTGAGACAGATAATTAAACAGATCAGTGCATTTGCTGCGTAAGAATCCTATAAGTGGTGTAGTGCAGTTCTGCATGGTTTAGGGATTTCATATACTGACGACCTTAGTGAGAAGCTTGCAGCTTTCTTAATGCACATGAGAATAGTCATTCTTGCATAGTTTTCAGTATTATTTTTTTGAAGTCCCAGTATTTTGAATTATATTTTATGCAAAGGGTAGTGATTCCTGAGATTTTGTTTAGCATTCACAGTAATATGAGTATGTTAAACAGAGCTGGAACATATAGAAAATTTCTGCTTTATATACATAGATAATAAGAAAGGATCTGTTTCTCTTATCAATATCTTAATTAAAATAAAAAACTAAGATTCCTCACCAAATAGTAAAGCAGTTGAGAACTGAAATCTAAAAAAGGTTTGGTTTTTTGAGGAACAAATGAGAAGATACTGAGGAGTATTTTAATATAAGCAGAGTAAATTTTTTTGTTGTTAACTTGAAGACTTTCACTTAGATTTACCATGTCTGTCTATTGGGATCACCTTCCAGAAGTTACATGTGAAATAATAAATTGTCAGCCAAATTTTGATCTGATTTACTTTCTTTGGTGAAATCCTCCTATGACGACGCACAGAACATATTTGAAAACGCGCTTTTTTGTTTTTTAAAATTGTAGCTGTTGTGGGAGGCATTTCAAAAGTATTTCATTCTCTGAAATAATTTGTGTAAACAATGTTTACCAAATTTTCTCAAACATGCTGTTTGGTTTTTTGCATAGTGTTTATTTTGAGCATTTTTTTCTTCAAATGATATGGACGTGAATATAATATGCTTTGCTGGTTGAAATGAATGCACTGCCTAGCATAAGGTAGAAATATTCTGGATATGAAACATAGTATCTAGTTAATTCAAATGTACGAAATTGTAAAGGAATATATATGTTTGCGTTAATTAGGAAAGGATCCTTCCTCTTCACTACTGTTGTTTTCCCTTTCATATGAAGTAAAAAACATATAGACAAAAGCAAGTGAAATAAGAATTTTCAGAAATGTGGTTAATGGCATATATTAGCAACCATGCGAGTTAATCATCATAGCGCTGTTTTCCTTCCCTATTATTACTTGTCATTATGTTTCATCAGTTAATTCTTGAAGAGAAACATAATTAAATTCAGCAGTCCTGAAAGGAATAAGGTGGAGATGGGAGTAGAAGGAGATACAGACAGTACAGAAAGGAAGAAGAGATCGTGCATTCTGATGTACTGCTGCACCATTGGTAGGAAATGGCAAATTCATGAGTAACTTGGGTCTTCTGGCTTTTGTTCTTTTTAACATATACTCTGTCTCCTTTTTCTAAAGGTGGTGGTTTTTTTTTAGTTTTGTTTTTAGCTTAAGGTATATTGCTTACATATTGATAGAGTTGATGAGATTTTCTAGTTCCTTGCATCCATTGTTTGTGTCCAAAGTGAAATTTGTGTGCCCAGTCCTATTTAGTGAAGTTTGGGGAGAAGTATTATTCACGTTACAGTACTTCTCACTCGCTTTAGGAGTGATCAAAAGTGGATGAATTAAGCAGTCAGCACTCTGTGTTTTGATAATTTTAGCCAACTAAATTTCTTCTAATCTCTTTTGGAAGTAAAAGCAAAAGAAAGTCCCTATACATGTAAACTGTATTTCCTGTTGTAAACACTGGGATAATGTGGTCTGGCTATGCTTCTGCTGTGCTTCATTAAGACAGCAGTTTCAGTAGAAAAGCTGCTTACCAGTTTTGCGTTAGCATTTCAGCTCAGTGTTCGGTGTATTATAGCTGCATGACCAGCCACAGGTTATGTTATCTCTTCTGGCATCTATAGATCATAATTTAAATTGGTCTCTCTCCTGGAAGAAGCTATTCTTCATTTCTTTTCCTACACACGGTCTTATAGCTTATTCATGTGCTTAACTGGGAACCACTCAAAGCGTGTGAAGTAGGAGGGGTAAAAGGAACTCCAGTCATCAGTTCATTACAATACAAGCTTTATCGGGATGTATATACTGAAAATGGTTCTAGCATTGTTGTTTTTCTTAGAAGGGGGGCAGGGGAGGAAAAGAAATAGGTTTAGCTATGGTCACAACATAGTTGCAACATGATGGACACCATTAAGAAAATCTTGTAAGTTTTCAGAATTTTTTTCTTGATCTTTCAGAATTTTCAGTTAGTTTTCCTGATCTGTCTCAGTAAAAGATGCCTTGAAAAAAATTTTGAATATACTTCTTACTACTCGTCAAGGATGACTAGAATACAGCATTTTCCAACACGCTTTAAAGTATGACTTTATTTTACTTGCAGATAAATCACTTAAAGTCATATTCAGTTTTATTTAATATTTTGTGAGTGGGGTGCTCTGTAGTGTTTTTAAGACTGTATCTGAGAGGAAGGAGCTTTTCAAAGCAATGATAGACATGCGATTTTATAGTGTATTTATGATTTTTATGGGCATGTATGTATGCAGTGCATATAAATAATTACCTCAGTATACATATATGATTTCTTAAAGGAATCTGTGTTTACGGTTCAGAATATTGAAGTAAATATTTGGCAGTGCTCTTCTACAGAGTTTTTTAAATCTCACTTTCAATTAAAGCTTAAATTCATCAGCATGTTAAATCATGTATTTTTCATTTCATAGCTTAATATTTTTATGCATGAATGTTTTGCCTTGTTCATAATAAGTGTAATGAGAAGGATTTGCTTTTACAAATGAATATATTATCAAACATGCTTTGCTGTGAAATGAGGGCAACAAAAGACTAGAGAACTGCAGATTTACACTGATAACTTCGTCTGATATATATGCTTAAAAATATGATCTCTGGAACAATGATAGGGCAATTATGGGTAGGATAGGCTGCTATATGCTAGATGCTACTCATTTTCATCAGGTTTAGAGAATAAGCAGTTTTAAATCATATAAATTAAGTCTTTTATAATATCTTTCGTTAACCAGTCATGGTGGATACATCTGAAAGTGTTACGCTTTACACCAGAGTTCTTAATAAGATGTTCTGTGCTGTTGTTGATTAGCTCACTAAATACTTTATCTTTTTCCTTAAAATAATATTAAACATTCTACTAGATCCCATCAGATTCTTACAAATTTGTGTAGCTACACCTTGACCCGGGTGACAGCTGAGCACACCTGCTGTCAAACACTAAGGACTAAGCCACCGACTTCATTTTGCTCAGCTTGTCAGCTAACAAATTTGTTCATAAATCTGCAGAAGTTATTTACGGTGACTTTTTTCCCCCCACAAACCAGGTGTGCTATTTTAACACCCTAACATCCCATTCAGCAAGTTTTTACTTAGATAACTATAACCATCCTTGTTAAAAGTAAGGAAACTCCCGACAACAGAAAACAGAAGCTCAAATATTGCAGTACTTACCCCAAAAGAAGTTTTGCTGACATGGTGTCACTGAACTGAACAGGCTGTTTGATGCCATAGTCCCTCTCGGTTCACGCAGAGCTTTCACCTTCTGGTGTAAATACTTCTTGGATCCTCAAACTGAAAACACAAACCATAGCCAAACCTTGTTTTAGGTTTACAGTGTTCCTGGATTGCATAGACTCTATAGTTGGTTTTTTCCCTGTCAAAAAATTGTGTAGCACTGGTAACATGTGAAAAGCAAGGAAACAAAACAAAAAAAAAAGAGAATGAGCAAATATTTGAAGGACCTACTATTACTGCATAGACTGTGGTTAGAGAGCACTTACTGACTCTGTTGGTCTCAGTGGCTGGTAGTGACCTGCGGAGATTAACCATTTAAAAACCAGAGACTTCTTTGCTGTCCTCCTGGAGAAAGTTTGCACCGCACTTGTGGTTCTGTGGTTGTTTGTGAGGCGAATGAAGCATTCACACAATCCAAAAAAGCAAAAGCTTTAAAACTCCTTTTTTTTGCAAGCACTGTTACTGGAGCGAGCGAGTCATGTGGCTGTGACATCAGAGGACTCCAAGTAGGACTGCCTACACTGTGGCTTTTTCTTTCTCTCTCCCTTTTTTTTTCCTTTTCTATTTTTTCCCCCCTTTTTTTTTTATATTTTGACAAAAGGCCCGTGGTAAGGCCCTTCCTGGCATCCAGAAGGATATAGCTTTTTAATTTTTGTGACTCATGAGGATTTGGAGAGAGTACAAAATGCTGTAAGAGCCCAAACTTCTGTACAGTTAAAGCATATGGACAGCAGAACTTTATTTGTACTCTCAGTTCAGGTTCCCCCCACTCTTCTTCCCCCCTCCTTTTTTTTTTCTTCTTTCTTTTTTTTCCCTCCCCTTCCCTCTCCCTACTTCATTATTGTGTCTGTGGAAAAGTGAGCAAAATTGGCACAAGTGGCTGTGTGAAATTCTGAACAACAGTGATGATTTACAATAATTTACATCTTTGGATTGTATCACGATCTTGGGTCTGCTTCATATTTGCTGGGTGGCTGGATTCCTTCTGTTTTACTTTTTCTCCTTGTCTTCCTATACTTGTGAATCTGTAACTCATTGTAAGAAACTTTACCTTTCCTAAGGTCTAGTAGCAGACTGCTTGTTGGGGTTGTGTTTTTTACTGTAATTGGCTGTCACAGAAGTGTTAGTCTGGGGATTCCTTTGCAAATCTTAAATCACGTCTGCCTGGCTTTACATGCCTTCAAAACTACTTGGCAGTTTTATGAAATGCAAATTAAGGGCAATTATGTTTCTTTTATATTTGGGGCAAAATATGTCATTTGAATATCATAGCTAGTTGTGTACTGCAGTCTAAGTGATGCTTTTGAATACCGGTATTGCTAGGATTTAATGTAGACATTGCATAACAGAATGAACTGTGAGAGTTGGGAGGTTTTGATTGCGCTTACATTAATTGCTTATTATAGTTTCAGTGTTTAAGAGAAATAGAACAGTCTTAGACTTTTTGGGAGACTATAAATAACTTTATTCACCAGTTAATGTTAACACTTAGTTTTAAAATGAAACATAAATTTGATTCATATGTAAGATTTAAATACTTAATATCATATGTGTGCATGTGTGTATAATATTTTTTATATACTTAACATATTGTAACTTTGACTTTGATTGTGTAATATAAGCCTTTACTGTACCAGTATGGAGTGGGTTAACAAAAGCAGTATTTTTTTGTTTATAATAGAGTCTTTGAAATAAATTGCAAAATGCTGTGTGTAGTAAGGAATAATGTGCACAGACAGTGTGTATTAGTAGTCTTGATTTGCTCACTCAGATTCAGAACAAAATTGGAAACATCTTTGAGAAAGTATCTTATTTTTTGCCTCTTCGGACATTATGTCTAGAACTTTTCTTATTAGCCTGATTGTATCACAGATGCACTGTATTTTCTAGTTTTAGCTGAGTGATTTTTTTTAAAATGTTTTCTTTTTTTTTTGTCATTTATAGTTTTGGGAACAGAAGAATTGTGTAAAACTTTTTCTAGATATTGTTCAGTTTTTATTCGTAAAATAAAATACATCTCTTTGAAACTGCCATCCCTCCTTTTTTATTTTCCTCTTTGTCCTCAGCTTTCCCAGTAAGAAATTGGCCAGGAATGATGTGAGATGAATAGCTGGAGGTGCGGGTGGAGAGCAGGTTCTCTGTTTTGTGGGGATGGAGAGAAAATGGGAAAGGAGATTTCAGTAAAAATTGCAGATTGTATGTTTTGATTTTCATTATGTATTTATCAAAGCAACATAAAACCCTGTTCATAAAGACTGCTTTCATAATATTTATTGTAAGGTAAATGGCATTGTTGTTAATTCAGTACTTTGAAAGTTATTAGATATTGCCAAATTCATAGAATTCTATCTTAAAATGAAAAAGGATTATTCTGCAAACCACCCATCTCATATAAAAGTAAGGGCAATACGTAATTCTCCTAATGATGGATTGCTTTTATTTCTTTATATTTTCACAGTATGGTTAAGAATATCAATGGGAAAAAAAGGGTATAAAATGATTGAAAGAATGGTAATCTTCTCATATAAACAAAATATGTTTGTGTGCATTAGTTTTAATCAGTTTTTGATGCAACAAAAGCTTTTGGAGGTTGCTGCCTCCGTTACTTGTGGAACTCTTAATTGTAAGCACAATGTTTCTTCAACTACAGTTACGCATTGAAGATATTTACCAACTTCTATTTGATGGTAGGTAGATTCAGTATTTTTATATAATAGATAACTAATGTCCTGATCTTAAATACTTCTTTTCATTCATATGAATGCAGTTGTTTGACTTTTTAAAAAAAAAAAAAACTCCAGAATTTATTCTTAGTCACATCTTTAATATTAGAATATTGAACTTCCTACAGAAGTCTGAATTTTAAAATTTATTGCATTGAAATACTGTGCTCAGGCTTTCTCTGGAATGGCTTTTTAATGCTTTCACTCGTGTATGCAAAGTTATTCTCTAACTTTGTTACTGTGTTTTGATACGATACCTTTGGAAGATTTTTTTTTTTACTGTACATACTTTTTTACCTGTGCTGTCAAGATCAAGACCACTACAGTGAAGTCTTCATCTAGTAAGGCAAAATCCATTAAAAGCAGAAAACCAAATAGTTTAACTGGGTAATCTAGATGTAGTTTGCAGAAACTGTCACGGAAGAAAATGCTAGTTTTTTAGTATAGTGACATTATAAAGCTAAACTTTATGCAGACCTAATACCTGTGAAACTGACAGCTTCTTTTAGTATAGTTTGCACTTCTAATGAAGCAGATGCCTGAATCCTGAAAATCCACTGTATAAACCAGTGTCTTGATTGCAGACTTATGCTTGGCAGTCTTTTGTTTAAAAGATAGATCTACAAAAATCAAAGTTAACTTATGTGTTCCGTAGGGGATGCTTTAAGTCACAATTACGCTTTCAAAGGAAGTATTATGCTAAGGAATTTCTCTGGTAAACTATGAGCTTGATCTTTGACGACAAATGAAATCTTATTTAAAGTCAATTGTAATGCAACACTAAAAGATAATTGCATCTTTCACTTTTTTTGAAATGTGTTTTGAAACTTTTAAGCCATGCTTTATTTCCGAACACTTTGCCTTATGTCACTCAAAGTTCATACAGTATATATACTGTATGATACCCTGCTGAAAGTTTGTTTGTACGTAAATCTTTGTTTCTATGCTACAACTGGAGAGATACAAATATTCTGCTTAAAGCAGTATGATGACAAACTTGTTAAATTGCACTTACTCACAAGTTTTACAATATATACTATAACAAGATGCTGATTTTTATAATACAGAAAGTCCTAATGCAGTTTCCTCAGATTCAGGTATTAATTGTAGGTATTATTAACGTATCTGTTTCCACTAGAGCAACATTCTCTTTCTTTTTTTTTTTTTTTAGGGAGTGAAACGTCTCTCTTTGGCTCTGTTTTCATAACTTAGAAGTAATTACAATTTTTAGAGGGATATTACTGTGATTTCTGATGGTTCTTGGCTAATACATTTAACATACCGTTTGATTTAAAATATTTGCACATTTTATGGAACTTTTGTTGCTATTATCTTATAGACTTCTAATTTCCAATATCTCTGCAACAGCTTCAAGTATGCTGATATCACATATATACTAATCTGTTAAAGCAAAAGCTAAAACTACCTGCTAATTAAAAAAATTGTAACAGCAAGGTTATTTTAGCAGTCCTTCATTTTAAAATGCTACTTATTGGTGTCTGCAAGGAGTAGCGTTGAACATCTGAGTTTTACTGCTGCTTTTTTATGATGACTTTCTCTTCTCTTCCTTATAACCTTTTTCTAAATAAGATAGGGTTTGAAGTAGACAGTGTCTGGGACCACTAAGCATATAGAGGGAGAAAAAATGCTGTTACGTTTCTAGTGCAAACAATTGTTGTCTCTTTTCTATACAGTGGAATCAGGCTACTGAAGATCAAATTAAACCTTAAACTGAACTGTTACTAAAATTAAAAGGATGGTCATCTTCTGTTAACCAGTGAGTACATCATATAATAGCAAGTAGTAATAAATTATTTTCATTCATCTTGAGTTGCGAGCTCTCTCACTTCTTCATAGAATAGATAAGATATTCTCCAGTGAAATAATCTAACCCCTGATCAGGGGCTACATCTTAGTGGTCAAATGTGTCTCATCTTGATAATTCTTGCTGCTCAGACACTTTTTTGACAAGTGTTACTTTTCTTGTGTTCCTCAAATACTTGTCTTGTAGACTGTACAGTAATGAGAAAGCCCTTTTGATTTAGATGCATGCATTCTAAACAGTCGTCATACGGTGTTTAAGATCATCCTAACCTTCTAGCTATTTTCTCCTGTCTGTTTTTTTCTTTTTTCTTTTTTTTTTTAAAGTCAACTTGCAGAAAATATGGGAAACTTGTCTCATATAACAGCTGAGGATGTGGCTAGGTTAAGGCAGGAAACTGCTACCCACAATGCAATGTTACATACACTACCACTTAATAAAATTTATTTCAAACATGCTACTGACAAAACCAAAGAAAAATAATATCCTAACTATGCTAGTTAGTACACTAAATATATCTAGGGAAAAGTGAAAGTAATCTCTCTAGAGCCTTTCTTGCTTCTAGGATACAATGCTACCAGTAGTTAAACCAGAGCAGATCTCAGTAGTTAAAAGCAGTGACCTATTTTTAGAAAATATTCACATGGCCTTGGAAATTAATGATTATATGCTTTTTAATAACAGTCAAAGTTATTTTATATAGACAGAATTCAGATAAGCTGTCTCCTTAGATTTTTCTGGTCGTCAGAATATCCTCTTATGTAGTTTTAACACTGGCAGCTTTTCTTGCTTCATCCCGTTTTCACTGAATCTTACCTTTACTGTAGCCAAGCAGCCTTTTACCTCTCCTTCCCACTTAATCTATTTGTAAGTTGGTGTGAAAATATTTCCATGTCATATGTGGGAAAGGAGCTGAGAGGAGGAAAGTTCATCTTCCTAGATTATATGAAGATTTAAGGGTTCTAGTTGTTTTATTTGATTGCCTGCAATTTGAAGAATGCAATAATTTGTGAGAGGTAAATAAATTTACTTAACTTCTAAGGTAAATTTAGTATTCTTGAATCTTCAGTGAGTATTTCCAAATATCAGACAGAGATACATATGAAGTCACTGGTGCTGCTCTGCCATAAATGTTCTGAAAGTCTTGTTCTAGATATATTTTTGTTTCCGTTTGTTTTTAAATGCACGTATATTAAGGGTGATCCTCTTACAGAACATTTTTGAAGAATTTGCCTCTATAGTTAGAGAACACTTATCAAGAACAGCTGCTGTAGTGCTGTGGATCCTATCCATGGACTCATGGTGGTCTGCTGAACAACGTTCTTCAAGTTTGACAGGTGAGACAGAGACTCTCCAGTGCCACTGCTTTTGGATGAATCTAGCTGTGGTTGGAGAAAGTGCATCTTGCCAAAATATATGGGTAAGACCACACACAGTCTTTAAAATAGTTATTGTAAGCTTATTTTTAGGCAATATATGTCTTGACAGTTCTTTTATTTGCATGCCAGTTTCACTGCTGCTTATAGATTTTTCATTTATTTTAGTAATGGCAATTGCAGATTTAGATCTATGTTTGTAAAGCTTTTGCACAACATTTACACGGGAAAAATACAGACTTGCTATTTTCAAACCTCAGTCGAGATTAGAGAACAGATTTTAAAAAATATTAAAGCAGAGTATTCACGCTCTTCAGATTTGGTGTCAGTGTTTTCATACTAAACCCCATTTTCAGGGCCATAGTTCAGCAATAAAAATTTGCTTCTGGTTTTAAAATTATACCAGTTTCAGTAGCTTCTGTGCTTGTATAAATCTGCAGCAATGTAGATTTAAGACATGAAATTAGTTCATTAAGTAATAAAAACGAAACGTTTTTTTTTTTTTTTAAATTGCGTAGTTATTAAATACTGAATTTAGAATCTGTATTTGATTTACGTTATAACTCCTGGACAGTATTTTTCATGTGTATTTTAATGTGTAGAATATTCTTTGCATTCTAAGTGCCTGCTTCAACAATTGGCTCCATAACGTGTGTTTAAAATATTGTATGTTTAACTGACAATATAGAAGGGGGTTGTACCCGGTAGAATTTCTGAGTAAACAATACCCATTTGGTAACTTTCTGAACAGATGTTTTTTAAATACCCCAAGAGAAATTAAATATAATACTGAAAAGGAATATCATAAACCATTCATTGGGTAGTGATACTTTAAAGTTACGGATTCCTAACAACATGGTTTTTTCCCTATTTTTGTATTTTCCAGATTATCTTGTATAATTAATGCATGACTGTTTCTCAGCAAAACATTACTCATTTTTTATTACTTAACATTTCATAGTACTGTTGTTTATAGCAGTGGCCTTTACAGACAATTAAGGAAGTAGTCACTGCCCTGAGGAGTATACAATTAAATATATGCAGCTAGCCATTTAATAGAAGTATGAAAAAGGAGGGGAAAAACCCCATATAATGAACTGTAATAAAAATGAGTGATTTGAAGAATTTCATGAAGAAGGGAAAGTAGTTGGTTTTAATTTTATTAACAAATTTCTTCATATATTCTAGTATGAAGAGTGTTAGTTACTGTGTGCAATTGGCTGGCTTGTTATCTGCTTGAACTTGAGCATGATGCCTGATCATCACAATTGCTTCTCTATATTTTTCGGGAAAAAAAAAAACCCAACCCTGTAACATTTCCTTACGCAATGAATGCAAGTTGAAATATTTCTGTGCTGTTTTACATAAGTTTGAGATCCTCAGTCCTGTAAACAGTATTTTTTAGAAAAAAAGAATAGTAAAATGCAGTAATTTCATCCTTTCTCCCATTTATCTCTCCACGTCCTTTTTCCTTTAAAGTATTTAGTACCTGGATCTACTTATTTTCCACAACTTGTCAACAGACTAAGCTTTCCCTTATAATTAAAAATGCATTGCGGTTTTTTGTTGGAGAACGGATCTGAAGATCGTTCATGAGAAAGAGAGTTGAAAAGAGGATGGGAGGGGAATGGAAGGAATAAAATTGGAAAGAGGAGAGTTAGAAAGAAAACCTTGTTGTTTCTTAATGAGTTTCTGTTTTAACAGTATGGCTCCCATTTTGTAGAGGAGGAATACTGAAGGTGAGGAGAAATGAAGAAACTGAAACGGGATGAAGAACAAAAAGCATGCACCCCTCTTCATGGTGACAGCATACATAGGAGAAACTTGCCCTCCAATCTCCCAGGCAATGTGAAACCCAGTTGGCTCTGAAATAGCCAGTTCAGATACTGGAAGCAGCCTAGCTGTGTTCGTTTGGAGTTGAGCTCGTTTGGAGTAAATTGGGCTGTCTCTGCATAGCACTTAAAACGGCCCGTATAGGTATGCCTAAAGAATAATGGAAGAGAATCAAACTTAAGTGAGGTTGGGAAGAGTATGGGAGATGTTTGTATTAAATTTCCAACACGCAATGTGTTCTGTGCTGGAGAGTTGGTTAGTTGATTTTTCACATCTACAGGAGAAAGCAGGCAGTATTTATAGACAGTCCATTCACCGATGTTCAGATAAACAGGTGTCAAATCTTTTTAAGATTTTTTTTTTTGTCATGCTCTGAGTAACAGACTGCTTAATAACTGAATGGTGGTAATGAAGAAAAAAAATATAAAAATGAATTACAGTCATTCCTTCCACTCATACCTCCTCCTTCTCTGGCCTTCCAACCCCAAAAGTGAGGAAGCAGGGCTGGTTTTTAGAGAGACCCTGTGGTTCGGTTGCCAGAATCCAGACCTGTAACTTCTAAGATAATGCAAGCTTTGAGTAAATGTTCTGTGTGGGTAAGACAGTGGGTAACTCTGTGGGTTATTTTTTAATACTTAGCTGTTTCATTGTTTTAACCATTTATTTCTGCTTAGATGGAAAAATAATCATTTGTTTTAAGAAGATACATGACTGTGTCTACTTGTTAGCTCCATGAGGGAAGTGTCTAGTAGACACCCAAACCAATTAGCTCTGTGGAGTATTGACAGTTGGGTGAACAGGGTGCTTTTAACTTGGAGACCCAGCCTATAATCAAAGTGAATTGTTGCATTTCCATTGCAAGAGCAAACACAGGTTCTGGGTCTGCTGCTTGGCTGTATGTACTGTGAGGGGTCAAAGGTGCTAAGCAGGTTGAAATTCTGCATTTTGGCATAAAAAGATGATAGTGGACAGCTGGAGACTATTGGTTATTGCCTACTGATTACAACGTGTATGAGGACAGGCCATAGCAATGAATGGGCACTTACTACCCAAGTCACTTTTGGAAGTGTATGGCCAAATTTCTTGTTAGTGATTGGAATAGGAGTATGTTGGAATAGGAGCACTAAAAATCAGTTTTGTTGGAAAATTCGGCAGTGTAGTCACAAATTAATCCAGGCTGCAAAATAAATAGTGTTCTCTGGTATTTTCTAAATTCCTTTCCTGGGAGCATTCTGCTTCTGGATTGGTGTTTTTTAGTTCTGAGCCTGAAAAGACTTTGGACTCAAGGTTATCATTCTATCCAAAAATTAGTTCAAGAATCAAACAAATCTCTGTTTCACATACTTGCGTATCAAAGAGCATGTTGACTGGTTAATATTTGCATGGAATAATTTCTTCGGACTTTATAATCTTCGGACTTTATAAGCTTGGTATTTTAAAGAAAGCTGTATTTTAGGGGAGTGGGATCTATGTTATAGATTAATTCCTATAACATTTACTTTGTACCAAAATCCATTAGATGAGGTCGGTTATAACAGTTACATTCTCTGTGAATTCATCTCCTCTGGATTTCTTACTCTGTAATGATGCTGTCAGAGCAGGTCCTTGTTGCCAGGCTTATTCATATATTTGGGGAACGCCTGGGGATGTACAGATTGGCACTACCAGATCTTTTTGTGAGATCAAGCGGTGATCTGGGCAGTTAGCTGCTTTGCCAAAAGCTGCAATGCTAAAGGAAGTGTGAGTTTTTGTGAGCCAGAGTTCATTCTCATGGCATGGGCTTTAAGGTTGGGGGTCTCAGAAATATCTGTATTCTCTGTAAAGTGTAAAATGAGCTAACCTTCATCTTTCACATTTTGTGCCTTTATGTCTGTGTAGGTGGAGTATATCTTCTCTTTTTTTAAAAAGAAACTTCAGTAACTGTTGGGATTTGGGAATAAGGCAGAATATGTAATTCTATTTTGCCATCTTTATCCTGCTCATTCTGTAAAACTTGTGATTGTTGTCCTTTCTTTAGTCTTTTTTATTATTTTTATTTTTTATGAAAATCTAAATGTTTTTTTGCTTTTTAAGTCCAGTTTTGCCCAGTGTGGGTTTGAAGCAGCTCTGCAGCAGAGTGTTTATATTTCATTTCAGGAAAAATGATACCAGTCTGTTCAGAAATGGAGTATTTGCAGTAGTAAGTGGCATCTTTACAAGCTAAACATAATGATCAAAGAGTTGAAGAAACAACAAATTTAGTTGTCTTTTGGACAAAATTACAATGGAATAGCATTTGGTTTGTCGTTTAGCTTCAGTATGATTTATTTTTCTTCTCTTTTAATTGAAGAACAAATCCAATTCATAACTGAATGCAATTCAATCTTCTCATTTTCTGATGTGGGTAGAAAATATCTGTTTTTATCTGTGTATAGGAGCTACAGCAATTGAAGCTTATTTTTCCTTTTGAATAACTGAAATAAACTGAAAGAGTCAGACATTCATTACATGACATTATTATGCCCAGACACATTTTTAGAATTAATGAATTTTACAGAACACTAATTCTTTGAGTGCTTTCCTTTCAACTCTCATTAGTAACTATTCCTAGATTGGACATATGACAGATATGCGGCTAAAATAGTACAGATTTTCTACAAGATTGCATATTAATTTAGGGGTGAAATCTGAAGAACTTGCAGATAGAACTATTCCCAACTGATAGGTTTGGTTTTTGTTTGTTTGGGTTTTTTGGGTTTGTTTGTTTGTTTGTTTTGTTTTTTTGGGGGGGGTTCTGGTTACTGCCTTAAATCTGTGTTCCTCTGCTAAAAAAGTAAGTTTAGCTAAACTCTACACTGGAAGAGTAAGTTGATGAAATTAGCACAGAAATGCTAGAATTAAGGTTTTCAGTGATCCTTAGTACAGCCCCATTATATGTAGTACATTATAATACAGTGTTAATTGGTTGCTTTTTTTTTTGTCCCTAGAACTCCTGACTCATTCTTCGCATGAATACTGCTCACTTCAGAGTTAGTTATTCAGTGATTTTCTTTTTATCACTCGTTGCTCATTATATGGCTGTCTGCCATCTTTCCTGCACAGTATTCAAACTCTACTATGAAGAATTATTACTAACTTTCATGTGCTCTTTTGTGGCACATGTCACACTATGAGAGTGCTTAACAAATATTAATTATTCTTTTTTTTCTTCACAGTACTCTTGGGAGAAATATGTTACTCTCTATATCAGATATATAGTTTGGTGGACATACAGAGAAAATGAAATTAAAAAAATAAAAGACAAAAATTAAACTTAGTCACTCTACAGTACACAACAAGGGTGTACTTTTTGTGAAAATGCTTAGCTTTATCTATACAACTTTGTAAGTTTAAACAGCTCATTTTTTTCAATGATGGATTTATAAACTTCTACAAATCAAATCCCATGGTTTAAACAAGGAATGGATAATTATTGATCACTTCCTGAAAGGGGGCGTGGTTAGATGGAGTGTTCTGATCTAGTATGATGTTTCTTGATTCTTGTACGTAGATGAGCTTCATTGTATGTGTTTTTCAAACATAAAATCAACGATTTGGAACTCAGCATGTCCACTTTTATGATCAAGAGCATATGCAACTTTTTATAGGTTCCAGTGGGTAGCTACATGGAGACCAAATGGTTTCATTACAGTACTAGAAGTAATAGATCGAGGCTTGTCACAAATAAGTGGTTTTGAGGCCGCTTAAAGAATCACTGGCAAAGGTATCGGCTTTAAAATCACTAAAAAAGTGATTTTAATAGAAATTTATAGAAGTGCGACTTAACAGAATGCGATGGCAAAGTTCTCTATTACTCATTACAGCTCTCCTTGACCTGCATACCAGAATCTTCATGTGACCTAAACTCCTGACACATTGGCTGTGTAGGTTGTTGGATAACTTGCAGGTGGCTCATGGGTAGGAGATGACAGTGTTCCCTGCGGTCCACTTCAGTGTAAAACAGGGCAAGGTAAGGTAAGCTGATGGGTCCTGAGATGATGTTTCCATCTCAATGGTTTGTATCTTGCTTAAAAAAAACAATTAAGGATTTGCTTATTTCGGCAGCTTTCACACCAACACTGACCTCTTGATCATTTGACATGTTTCGTGCACAGGAGCTGTGTTTGAACTAAGCCGTATCCAGATCAAGACCCAAAAAGGTGCCTCATTGTTTAGGACACTGATTTACTGTCAAGAAGCATGGATTCATTTTACCACAGTCGTAAGACTGTGATTTTTGATTAACAAACTCAAAACAGTTGGTTTTAGTGAGATGTAGGGTATTTAAAATAGCTCTTAGAAACTCTGATGTAACTTTTGTTGATTTGCAAGTTACTGATCTGTGAAATTGGGGTAGGGGAGGGGCTAAAGTGACTCCTGGATATTGCAGGTATGTGCTGTGGTATCCCAGTAATGCATGTAACTAAGTATTCACGACAAAGAACTCTATAAACAGCAAAGCCATTGTTTCTTTGAGACTGTGGAAGGATCATTGCAACAGTGTATAACGTGTATAGGACACGAGGAAATGGAATGAAGCTGCGCCAGGGGAAGTTCAGGTTGGACATTAGGAAAAGGTTCTTCACTGAGAGGGTGATCCGTCACTGGAACGGGCTGCCCAGGAAGTGGTCATGGCACCAAGCCTGTCGGTGTTCAAGGAGCATCTGGACAATGCTTGTAGTCATATGATTTAGTTTTAGGTAGTCCTGCAAGGAGTAGAGAGTTGGACTCGATGATCCTTATGGGTCCCTTCCAACTTGAGATATTCTATGATTCTATGACTTTTTCTTTTCTGCATTTCTTTTGATGGCTGTGTAGAAGGCTGTGTACAGCATAATTCTCCTTTTCCAGAATTGTCATATTTCTGTAGAAAGAGAGACAACCAAGAAAACAAGTGTTTCTTCTGTCTTCTATATTGCTGCTTTTCGCTTTGTTATTTAAGCAGGGTATTTGTTAATGGAATTTACTGTGATTTATGTTTTCAGATATTAATTAGCTGCTTCTATCCTCCTTCATGCTTGTTTAAGAGGTAAACAAGTTAATTTCTAGTTTACAAGTACATAAGGGAGGGAGACAGATTCTGGGTCTGAATTTGGGAGTTGGTAGTACCTCTTCCAAAGTAAGTGCTAGACTTGCCCTTGAAAATACGTGGTTGTGTTCAGCTCTTAACATGCCTGCAGTCTTATTTAGTTCATTATTATGCTATCTGTGTTTAAAGATGAAAAAACAGGAAAATGTGTTGATAGAAACAGTCCTTATATAAAATTTATTTAATAAACATCTTTATTAGATGTCCAAACATAGGATCTTAGAAGTTTCAGTTGAAGCTTTGACCAGTGTTTTTTTGTTGGCTTTGGGCTAGTCACTTGAACTTGGCATGCATCTGTCTTGGCTTATTATTCCTTTCATTTACATAAATCAGGAGTAATTATGCTGAAGTTATTGCAATTTTATGGAGGCAAAAGAGCTGTGAAAAAGCAGAGAGAATGTTATAGTGGCAAAGGGCTAGTGCTTGAGAGGTAAGTTTAGCTGTGGGGCTGAACCTCAGTCTTCTCTTTGAACCTTCAGGAAGTTATGTAAATTTTTCTGTCCTTCAGTTTGTCATCTGTAAAATGGGAATGATAGTTTTCTTTTTTTTAAAGTTCAATAAATTTAATTCATTTAATTTGAGGGGGATGTTCAGATACCAGTGATGAAGGTCATGAGAGTACCAACATTAAGACTGAGTTTGTCCCTGTTGTGTTTAATAGTTTTAATAGTTTTCAGTCCTCCTCTATTTCTCAGAGTTATAGGGAAGACTGCCTGATATTTTACCATAGAAGTGAAGATTTACACTACTTAGATAATTGAAGTGCTAAGTAATATTACGATTTTTTCAACTTTGTCCAACAGTCAGCATTGTAGAATATTTTAGTGGAGTATTAGCATCTTTCAATTGATTTAACTCCCTTAATAGAATCTCCTACAAGTAAATGGCAGGTTTTCTGATGCATTTCTTCCCACTATCAAAGTTAATATCCTGGGAACTGCTTGAGTTAGCTAAAGAAATTGCTAGTGACTATGGTGCTTTCATATTTGTAGATTTATGTTGCTACTGAGCCTGTAACTCTAGGGATTTTTTTAAATTTAAGGAGGGTGCAGAACATAAGCAAGTGTTATACTTAATCCTGCCTATTAAACATCGCCATGGAGTCATCAGAGTACAGTCATTGCCTGTCCCTTGTGCTTTCCTCAGTATAACTTATTGCTTTGTTTAAAAAAAAAAAAAAAAATCAGGGCACTTACAAATCTTCTGTAAAACTAGACATTTCAACTGAGATCAACATTTTGTTGTTCAAAACAGGATAACAGCTGTGACTTTGTAAGCTACTGTTAGTGGTTTTTAGAAGCTAATTTGTCAGCTAGCTGGCACGCTGAGCTCATTTGCCGAAAGAAGTTGATGTCATCTCCCATATCATTCTTTGTCAAAGCTCAGCGTCTCTTTTTCTTTAACCAGTGATTCTCAAATAGAATGTTACAGAACGGGGCTGTTTGCCAGTGGCATTAGTTTTCTGTTTATGTAACTTCAATTTAGATCATTCATGGCTTAACACAAAATTCAGTTGTCATGTGAGAGTTGATTACCCTTTCTTTGTATCCTGTATTCATGATATGTAGCTCCTTTTTGTGTGCTTTGAATAAAAAAAAAGTAAAGAGCAGAAATGTTTATTATTTTCAAGTATTGCTACTTAATTTATTCCAACAGTATTCAGTGTGGTTTATTATTGCTTGTTTGCTGAGAGGTACAGAGGCACCCATTTGCTGACCGGATGCACTCTCTAGAGAGGTGTGCTTCTTACGGGGGGCTCGTATCAGGGATGCCACCAAGAGACTACAAGCCTCGTACAGTCCACGGACTGTTATCTGCTGCTGCTGTTTCATGTGGGCACCAGTGATACAGCCAGGAGCAGTCTGAGGAGTTTCAAGAAGGATTACAGAGCCCTGGGAGCGGCAATAAGGGACTCTGGAGCGCCGATAGCTTTTTCATCAATCCTGCCAGTCAAAGGGAAAGGGTTTGAAAGAGCCAGTCGAATCTGGCAAGTCAACAAATGGTTATGGGACTGTAATGTCAGTACTGCACGTAGTTTCAACACGAAATTATTTATAATTTCTGTTGAACATCCTGTCTAAAAAGGAGCTGCAAAACCGCGTGTTTTCAGGTTCTGTCTTATTGCTAAGAAGCAAGTAGTTGTAACATTGGCATGGAATTTGGTGGAACCCCAGTAGTTTTAATCTTTTTAGTAATTTTTTTAGTGGCTTTTTAGTAGCTTCAGTGTCTCAGTAGCTTTACAAAATGTGGGATATGAAGAAGAGATCCTTTTACAAGATACCAGTGGAATAAAAAATGAGAAATTAAGGGTAGGAATAGTTTACACTAGAGCAAAGTTACTTGCAAAGTTACTCCAAGGATCTTGGAGAAGGCAGAAAGCTTGCTAATGGCAAAGTTATTTAGAGTACTGAAATCAAATGCTGATTATGTAGAGCCACCCAAGGATTTCATGGAATTGAATGGGTGATAAAATAGGTGAAATCCATTGCTGATAAATCCCAAGTCATGTGCATGAACTCTGTGCTGTTTATTTTTATAGAAAGAGATCTGAGATTCACAATGGATAGCTCTCAAAGCTTAGTAGTTGAGGCTTAGTAGTTGTCAAAAATTGATTAGATTTTAAAGGAATTGAGAGGAAATATGAGGAAAACAATGTTACTTGTAGTTCTGCTGTTGTGCTGACATTATTATAAAAACAATATTCTAGAATTAGAAAAGAATTGAATAATTCCATACAAGGAGAAACTAAATTGGCAGGGTGCTAAGGCCTGTAAAGAGGCAACTGGGAGGGGAATGTGATAGAAATCTAGAATTATGAGCAATGTGGAGAAAGTGAATGGGAACAATTATTTCCCTTTTTCATAACAAAAACTAGGGGCACCTAATTAAGTTATCAGATGGCAGACTTAAAATGAACACAAGGAAGTAGTTTTTTAACAGTGCGTAATTAAATTGTTGAATTCATAAATTCATTGCCACAAGGTACTGTAGAAGCCAAAAATTATACTAGCTTAAAAAGGAATAAGAGAAGATCATGGAGGTGAAGTTATCTAATAGCTATAAAACACAGTTGTCTAGTCATAACCTTAGGCTAAACTTTAGGTCTGTTGGAGACAAAACCAAGTAGGGGCTTTCCCTAAGAACTCAGTACTGGCCTTTATATAAAGAGTACTTGATCTCTGTACAGATCCCTATTCTGAAGGTTTTGTGTATAGATAGACTGATAACAGTATCTAGATTATAGTGCTACATACTGTTTAACAGTGTATTACTATGGGGAAATAAGTCACCAAATCTTCAAAGATTTGATGTTAGTCTATAAATGAATAACCAGTGTCAAATCAGGATGCAGAAACTTTAATTGCTTGTGCTTATAAAGGTAAGTAGGCTGTACTTCTGTAGAATTATTTTCAAAAGCATATAACCTCAGTAGTATTAATTTGATTTGTAATTTATTGGTCATCCAAACATTAATATTTCACTCTGCATTTTTGAAACAATAAGGTATTTTCCAGTTTCATTTTATCAGGGTAGTCAATCTGAGTTTTTTCAGATTCCCGCCCGCCCCCCACCCC
>NW_009215810.1:38164-41251 GCF_000690835.1 Fulmarus glacialis
CCCATTTAAATGTCATCTTTATTTTGTTAACACTTCTAAGCCTGGTTCTTTGAATGATGATATTTTGTGCTCCAGTTGTTGATCATCTTAATGATTTTGCCTGGTCTTTCTGGAAGAATTGGCCTATTGAAAGCTGTATGACTACCCTCAATAGCTATATGTATCATAAAATTGAGGCTTCGAATGGGAAAGGGATTACTACTTAAAGTCTGGAAAATGGTGGTTTTAATAATCTGCACCTTAATCTTGTAGTCCTTTTCTGAAGGAAATAGCCCCATTGAAAGCTATGTGAATACCCATGGTATTAAGGTTACTAAAATTCTATTAATTTATCTAAAATGACTGACTTACGGGAGAGATTCACTTGTGTATTTACTATTATCCTACTTTATTTACTAAAAGTATGCTTTGATGAAACCCTTTGGGCATAAATTTGGTTCCATTTCGTCCTTAGGTACGAACAGAATTAAGCCTTAAGGTGTTCTTAATAATAAAAAAGCTCCAGTAAAGTTTCAAAATAGAACATTGTAGATGATAATTTATAATAACTCTTAACATGATAGACAGGCAAAATATGCTGAAACCATAATGTGTGTATCTGTTATTAAAAACTTATTTGAGATTTTTTTTTTAATTTCAGCTTTGAATCCAGCATTTATCATCTTAGATTTCAACCACACTTTTATATATGCCTGAAGGTGAACTTTATACATCTTTTTATAGATTAGAAACACAAAATGTTATCACATTGCCATCTGGACTGATTTATCCTTATATCATCACAGATTTATGATGATTATATTCAAACACTTAATGTTTTCTTTTTCAAACATTTCAACACAGTACACTAGTAAATCAAAACTTCCTTTTGAAAGATTGATTGGTGCAAATGTATCTAATCACATCCGAAGTATATTCAGAACTCTATTCAAAGGCGTTGATACCATGTTTTTGGATTACAGAAGGACCACACATATTGTAAGTGGTTCTTTAATGGTTGCATAAAACTCAGTCCTGTTTTCCTTGAATCCTGATTATTTCCAGAGGTAGTAGGTAGAAATTTCTAACTTCCCTTTCCTCATCTATTAGAGAGTTCTTGAAGTAGCACTTTTGTAGCCTGACTGTTGATTTCTGCATTGCCATGTGATTATTTAAAAGCCTATGCCTCTATCGGTGTGATAACAAGGTAATTGAGCTGCTTTCCCTGTCTATATTTCTTAGATTTAAAATGGAGTATCTGTACTAAGGCGTGCTTAGCTGTAGACTTCTCTTCCTCCCCCTCCTGCCTGAGAACGCCCCCCATCCCCAAAAAACTTTTTAAGGTGGTCCGTTGATTTTTTTTCAGGTGACACTGAAAATTCAGATCAGTAATTGTCAAATGTATTTTTATATTTTGAGAAATTACTTTACAGGGCTGGATGGTAGGATGAAATTTTCGTTTTATGACAGCCTTTTGGGGGATAGCCTATGCAGTGTACATGCATGCTTATCTGTATATTCGGCGAAAGTGGACTGGCATTACAGTGTGGCTGCGGAGGACGTTTGAGGTGAAATTGTTATGTTTTTCTTGTTTGCACAGACTTTATGGACCTTTTAAGTGTCTGATGTTACTTTTAATAGTATAAGACTAATAATAAACACAACCCTCTCAAATAGCAAATTGATTTTGATTTTGCCAAAATGTCATTACATTTTTTTATTTGCTTAATTGTTGTAGCAGTGTGAATATTTTGAAAGCATGTAAAACTGAAAACACTGTAGCCAGATGTACTTGCTAATCTCTGGAAAAGCCTGGAATATGGGTTGAGCAAGAGAAGTAGCATAATATGGGGATATGTGTGGCATCATTAGTTTCAAATAAGTATCATGCAAATATAAATAAGTTTGGTTTTTTTTCAGAAGTAGCAAGAAAATAGTTTTGTTAAAAATGTAAACAAAGCGTTTAATCAGGAGGAGTTTATGGCTTGCTATAACAAACCCATACTGAGTGTCATGCTCATGTATTTCAGTATTTTGTCTATAGCAGTGGCAAGAATTGGTTTCTTAAGAAGAAAGTATAAGAATTGTGAAAGAGGACAGCTGTGCAATAGCCTGCTCATATGGGGGGAAAAATCCCACCCGACCATCAGTTAGTGATTTAAGTTTCTGAAATACAAGCATATTTCATAAGTTATATATAACAGGAATTTAGGAATTCTTTAATTCAACTTTAACCTGAGGTATTGTGTTGTATTATGGCCATCACCACATGTTTTAGAGAAAGATGAAAGAAACTTTGCCGTAGATATATGGGATAACCAGTTTTCCAAGAAGGTCTCATTGTAATCCTTAATACCGAGATAAAATTTTAAACCTCAGATCATGAGGTTTGTATTTCTTTCAAAACATGTTTGAATACTAGCTCTCAAGGATCCAAGACATGTTTGAGTACTAATGGATAATTGTTGTCCATGTAAGCATTCAGTTATAAAACCATTGAACAAATTATTCAGTGAACTTATTTTTCTTGATATTTGAGTCCTACTTTTCTCTCGTCCAGAAGCTCCAGCTCTAGTCTTTACTGCTTTGATTTGGCAGGGGAACTGGATCACAGCTGATTTAAGGCTCTTTTCTTCACACAACAGTTTATTTTTACAAAACCTCTGCATTACTATTACCCCTTTGCTCATTGGCCCATATCAGCAAAATTTGGCAAAATTAAGAGGGGTGCGGGTGGTAGATGGCTGATCAGTGCAATTGCGTAAGCCTTGTTTTTTAACACTACAAGCAGTGCTGGAGAGGGATACTGAGGGACAACCAGGGGATCAGGCCCAGCCAGCACGGGTTCATGGAAGGCAGGTCCTGCTTGACCAACCTGGTCTCCTTCTATGACCAGGTGACCCTCCTCGTGGATGAGGGAAAGGCTGTGGATGTGGTCTACCTGGACTTCAGCAAAGCCTTCGACACTGTCTCCCACGGCATTCTCCTAGAGAAGCTGGCGGCTCATGGTTTAGACAGGTACACTCTTCTCTGGGTAAAAAAACTGGCTGGACGGCTGAGCCCAGAGAGTTGTGGTGAACGGAGTTAAATCCAGTTGGCGGCCGGTCA
>NW_009215811.1:0-3685 GCF_000690835.1 Fulmarus glacialis
CTGTTAACAGATATAAACTCCTTAATACGGTCTGGTTAATCTGTTATTATCTTAAACCCTTCGTGCCCCACGTTGGGCGCCAAAAAGGACTGTTGTGGTTTAACCCCAGCCAGCAACTAACCACCCCACAGCCGCTCGCTCACTCCCCCTCCCGCCCTGGTGGGATGGGGAAGGAGGAGAGTAAAAGTGAGAAAATTCGTGGGTTGGGATAAAGACAGTTTAATAGGGAAAGCAAAAGCTGCACGCACAAGCAAAGCAAAACAAGGAATTAATTCACTACTTCCTATCGGCAGGGAGGGGGTTAGGCATCTTCAGGAAAGAAAGGCGGTTACTTGGGAAGACAAATGCCATCACTCTGAATGTCCCCCCTTCCTTCTTCTTCCTCCAGCTTTATATTGCTGAGCATGACGTCATAAGGTATGGAACATCCCTTTGGTCAGTTGGGGTCAGCTGTCCTGGCTGTGTCCCCTCCCAACTCCTTGTGCACCCCCAGCCTGTTCGCTGGCAGGGTGGTGTGAGAAGCAGAAAAGTCCTTGACTCTCTGTAAGCACTGCTCAGCAATAACGAAAACATCCCTGTGTTATCAACACTGTTTTCAGTACAAATCCAAAACATAGCCCCATACTAGCTACTATGAAAAAAATTAACTCTATCCCAGCTGAAACCAGGACAGGACTATTAGCCTGAAAATAGCTATTTGTATGTGATGATAATTATTTGGTGAAATTGATTTTAACTAAAAATGGATAATATTGTTATACATATTAAAAATACACATTTATTTCTGAAGAGTAATGAAACTTTTTTCAGTAATTTTTCATTTATCAAAGCAAATTAAAAATCTTTAAACTTATCTATACAGTAGTCAAAATATTAAAATATAATTTATCTCTTTATGATAAAAGTGGTGAACAGCAGATCAACCATGGTGTTTTGTTAAGACTGCTAAAGAACAAAATAAAAGTTATGCCAGAGTAGTACTAACCACACTCAAACAACTCCATTTCAAATACATACTTAGTCATTTATCCTCAGAAACAAGGTAGGAAGATACATTGCTTTCCATATGAATTATTTATTGCATCTGCACCCCATTTGGATGATGGGGAACTTGAGGTGAATCTTTCAACTTGATCATATTGCTATTAGTGAAGTAATATTAAAAAAGAACTCCTGTATTTTTTCATGAGATTCACTGCCATTTTTTCTACGTTTTTCTGACAGTTCAAGAAACACGGGTAAACTGTAAGAAAAAAAAACCCCTAAGACTGTGTACTATACCTAAAGTTCAAATATTTGACTGTAATTTATCATCTCCTATTCATAATCATACCAAAAATAAGGCTAACTACTATCTTTTTCTTTATATCTGGCCTTACAAAAAAGGACTCCACTTCAGTGTTGGAAATAGAGAAGAGTCATTGCCACTTCATTTTCTCAACCAATATCCAACTTGATGCCTACTAGTGCTGTTAAGGTGAAAAGTTGCCTTGGCAAGACTTATTGAGCAAGACTTATTTTTGTAGCTTGGGTGAGACGTGTAAATGAGAATTTTTTTTTTTATAAGGATGCACTGTCCAGAGATAAACTTCATCATTACTATGGACCTTTTTGACCTCACACCATCTTTCATTGCATGTTTGAAATTGTACCTGACTATATGCATTAAATTCACAATCAACTAGTCATATTAAAAACCATTTCATTTCCTGTATATAGTTCTAATATCATGCTATGGTTTTAAATGTATATATGTGTTGAATATACAAACTAATGCAGTAAAAGTTATCAGCTATTCTACAACTTTCCCATAGTTATAAGAACTACAGCTGAAAATTCACAATTTCAAACAATTCACAATTCCAGACTTAAGATTTTACACCCACCTCCCACCCCCCACCCTCTCCTTATATAAAGAAATACAAGCCAATAGTTCTCTATTAGAAAGAGACTGGAGGAATGAATATGCAGAATCTACAAACATATGCCTGAATATTCAGAATTTGAAAACTCATAAAACAGCCATTAGATTTTTCAGAAGAAAAGTAATATTAAATTCAGAATTTAAAACATTGTTAAAGAAGCTTAAAAAATAAAAAGTCTCAAAGAAGATATAATTGTTCCAAATATGATACTTTTAATATTGACCTGAGCCCCAATTTTCTTTGATCTGAGCATTAAAAACATTTCTATTCCTCCTTTAATTATATCGCCACTCTACTGAAGTTGTTTGTAGGCAAGACTCATTTAAGAGTTGATCTGTGTTTACAGCAGCTATCAGCAGTCCTGGCTCTCCATATCACTCTCAGGTTACTACATGCAATAATATGCCTAAAGTGTTGGTATATAAAAAGCTGGAAGCACTGTCTGTGAGGGAAAATATAATCTGTAAGCTTTTTGCAGCAAGGAAAAAAAAAAAGTCATTTTTAACACCGGGGACTAAGCTGATGGGCTGAAAAGCTCTGCTTAGGTGGTTAGCAATTAACATTAGAAAATTACACTGATATTTAAACTCTCTTCAGCTTGCATTTAATCTGAGTTAGTTTCAAAAGGGGTGGCTCACAGCTTGCCCGTCTAACGAGAACATCCACAGACTGCTGACATGAGCTGTTAATGTGGTTGTCACAGCTTTGTTCTGTACTGGGGCCTTTCATCATGTGCCCTTCACTCTTGGTCTTTAGATGTACATGTTGGCCATACCTCCAAAACAGACCAGATGCATTTCATGAACTGCTCAGTTCTGTCTATGAGTCATCAAAATAAGGACTTACTAAAGAACATCTTTACCAGGGTGTGTGTACACAGTCAAAGCACAGTCAGCATATGCACCTGGAAAGCAGACACACTAATGATGGTACGTGGTCCATCTGTAGAAACAGTGCCAAATGAGAGCTTCTGAATGACTGCTAGAAATAACTGAAATGAGAAAAACAATGTTCTGCAAGTTCTGCCGCTTTGGTGGAAGGAAAATGAAAAAACTGAAGCATCATGGCTTGTAGGTAGCACAGGATCTTTAAAAACTGAGTCTAGGAGATGTAGCAAGTTAATGTATTAAGATGAATTAAAAATGGTAGATGACAAAAGAAAAAGTTCTTCAAAGTCAACAAGAAAAACTAAAATCCGGGGAGGTTAAAAAGATGAAACCAGAGAGAAGAGGAAAAAAAGTCAAGATTAAGTGAAAAGAAGGGGAGAAGATTAAATTCAAAGATCCAGATCAGAAAGCTCAGAGAACCAAATGTGTATGAGACATACTAACTATGATAGAAATCTCAAAATTTCAAACTCCAGTCTTCTGTATTTTCAGCATTTCAATACTGAGAAAGTATTTCTAAAGTGATAAGAGATATAGTATATAAGGAGATAGACTAAGACTCTACAACTGTAAACGAATACCTAATAACACAACAAGAAAGTTTTCATATCTTATAATTACTTCCTTACTATCATTATGGTGGTCTCTGCCTGTGCTCCTTCCTTCTAACACCACCACAAGGTTGTTACATTACTCACCTTAAAAAACAAACAAACAAACAGAAAAACCTTCTTATATATAGCAAATAAGTATATGTTTCTTGCACTTCTCATTTCTCATATTTCTTTCTCCTTTCACATCAGTGGAAATACTCCCAGAATTTGAAAGAATATTAAAGTATAACTATTTTTATATATATTACATATGCATATG
>NW_009215812.1:0-381 GCF_000690835.1 Fulmarus glacialis
CACCCCACAACACACGCCGCTCCGCACGCAGAACACAGAGCTCACACCACACGCACGCTCCCCCCAAAGCACATACTTAAAAAATCCACCAGCAAGCACAAGCCTCTTGAATGCTGACACTGAGCACAACCTGATGCATGCACACACAACCCCTGACACACCGCACAGGTACTTACATCCACACATACATCCCCCAGCACCAGCCGCCACTCCCCTGTCCCAGGAGAGCACCGGGGAAGGCTCCAGGGGTTCCCGGGGAACAGAGGGGCAGCTGGACCCCCCCCAGCAGCTCCCCCGGAAGGGTCTTGAGCACTGGGCAGAGACTGGATGACCCTAAGGAAACCCAAGGAGGCACCAGCTCCTCAGGGACACACACATGCA
>NW_009215812.1:401-3470 GCF_000690835.1 Fulmarus glacialis
CCGGCCACGGGGTCAGGGCCGGGCTGCCCCCAGCCCCAGCCCCTCTCTTGGGGGACACCGAGGCATCCCCATGGCTACTCCTCTTCCCTCCCTGCTCCCTGTGGCCGCTATGGTGTGCTGGAGGCTGCTGCAGCACCCAGAGCAATGGTGGCATTGGGAAAGGAGGTGTAGGGGTCTGTGCAGCATGAGGTATGACACGCCCCGGGGAGTGGTATAATGGAGGTCTGTACTCATCCAGCCGAGGCCTCTTGCCTGCAGTAAGCTGCAGATGGAGCAGGAGGCTGAGGTAGAGCAGGAGCCTGTGCTGCCAGAGGTGGTAGAAGCGCAGCTGGTAAGGGGGCAAGCCCATGCCCTGCCCCAGCTGGCCGGGTCTCACTGGCAAGAGAGGTCCATGCAGCACCGGGCTGAGGCCAGGGCTGTGTGCCTGTGCAGGGTGGAGATAGAGGGACATCGTGCAGTCCCATGCAGAGCCCCCATCCTGGAGTCATCACTGGTGGTCCAGGGCCCAAGATGTGTCCCCCACTCTCTGTTGGACCACAGAAGAGGGATGCGCTGGTGAGGAGATGCAGTGTCACTTTCTGGCTGCAGCGACTGTCTCCTCGGGTCCCCTGCACCCCAGGGCCTGTGCCTGGGCTCTCGTGATGGGTGGGATGGGCTGGATGCCTGCTCCAACTGGGCTGGCGGGCCCAGGCTGCCGGGGAGCTGCTGGCCAGCTGTGGGCTTTGCAGATGGGAAGTCCCTGGGGTGGATTTTCCTGGCGCTGTTCCCCTGTGCCTGCTCTCTGCCGGCCTGCAGCTGGCTGTCAGCTTGGTGCCGGGTGCCGTGGTGCTCCACGGCTCACAGCACGACCCTGTGTTCTTCTACTGTGTGCGGCCGTGGGTGTTACTGGTGCAGAGCTACACCTGCCTGGCACGTCGACTGGGACAGACCCTGGCCTTGGTCAGCGAGGGGCTGCTGCCCTCCTGAGAGAGCTCCCTGACGAACCCTGAAGTTTCTGCAGCACTTGGCCTCCCTGAGCTCAGAGGGTGAACTGTGAATAAAACGTCTTCTGTTCCCAGCTCCGTGCTGCCGGTGAGGGTCCAGGGGCAGGGGCTTACCACATGTGCTGGCCACCATGGCTCATGAAGACCAGGCCCGGCCTCATCTCCTGGGCACCCTGCGCTGCTGCTGTGCCTGCCCCGAGCCATATCCCAGCCTCTTGCCTGCCCTTCCTCCTGCCCCCTCGGGCTGCTCGGGCTCTCAACCCTTGCAGGGAGGCACCTTCCCCTGGTGCCTGTGTGGGGTGCCAGGGGTGGCATAGAGGGTAAGAGGGTGGTGAGCCCCAGGACACAGCTGTGGAGTTCCTGGAGCATGTGCTCCAGAATAGCCCCAGGGCTTGATCCAGTTCCCTGCTCCTCCTCTTCTCTATTCCTCTGTCCTGCTCCCCATCCTTATGTTTCTTTCTCCATCTCACCGTCTCCCTGTTCCTCTCTTTCCTCTTTCCTGCTCCTTTTCCCTCTTTTTCTCTCTGTTTGGTTCTCCATCCCTATCCTCAGCAGACCAGATCACCAACATATAACACAGGCTCTGTATGTGTAACCAAAAGTACAGTATGTCTGTGTATTGTGTGTGGGTCACACTATGTATCTACAAAACCTTGTATTTTAAGAGCTTTAAGACACCAAGGTATTCTCGTAAGTGGATGACAGTCAAGCAACCAGAGCTACAGGAGAGAGAGAGAGAGAGAGAGGGAGGGAGAATCTGAATTGTAAATTCTCTGGGTGGCCCCAAAAGCAGGAGCTGCAGTAAGTCCCAGGCACCTGGGGCCATGTCCCCATCTTCTTCATCCCAGTCCCTCCCTGCCCCATTCTGCATCCCCCATGCCTCCAGATCACTGCCCTCCTGTCTCTCTGTCCCTACCTCATCGATTGTGCTGTTCTTTGTCCCTCCATCTCTCTCTTTGCCTATCCATGCATCCACCTGGCTCCCTGTCCCTCCATCTGGCTTCCTAACCCTCTCTTTCCCCTTTGTAGTTTTTTCCACTTCCTCGTACCACTGTTCTTCTCTCTATTCTGCATCCTGCTCCCATTCCCTCTTTCTCTATCCTTCAGTCCTGGTCTCTGCTGCTCTCTCTGTTCTTCTCTCCATCCCTAGCTTTTCTTGCTCTATCTCTGTCTTGCTCCCCATCACTGTTTTTTTCTTTCTTCATCCCTCTGACCTGCTCCCTGTCCCTCCTTTTTTCTTTCTGTCCCTCTGTTCTGCTCCTCATCCCTCTATTTCTGTCTCTATCCCTCTGTGCTGTTCCCTGTCCTTTCTTTCTCTAATTCTCTGTTGTTTTGCCTGTCCCCCTATTTCTTTCTCTATCCTAGTGCCCTGCTCCTTGTCCCTGTCTTTTTCTCTGTATCCCATTTTCTGGCATTCTGTCCCTCAACTTTTTTTTTTATCATTCTGTCCTTCTTTTTCCTTCTCTCTCCCTCTGTCCTGCTGCCCATCACTGTTTTTTCTTTCTCCATCTCTCTGTCCTGCTACTGTCATTCTGTCCACCTTCCTGTCCCTATTTTTTTCCCTAACCCTCTGTCCAGCTCCTTGCCCCGTCATTTCTTGCTATATACCTATGCCCAGCTGGCTGTCCCTTTTTCCTTCTATTGCTCTGTCTTGCTCCCCATAGTTTTTTTTCTTCCTCCATCCCTGTCCTGCAGCCAAATGCTGTTTTCTCTTTGTCCTGATCAGCATTCCTTTTTTCCAGCATCTTGTCCTCATCCTTGTTTTATCTATTTTTCTGTCTGTACATCCCATTCCCTGTCCCTTTTTCTATCCCTCTGTCCTTCTGCTTGTCCCTCTCTTTCTTGCTCTATTCCTCTATCCTGTTCCCCATCAGTATTTCTTCCTTCATCTTTCTGTTGTGCTCCTTGTCCCTCTCTCTCTGTCCTGCTCCCCATCCATATCTTTTCTTTCTCCATCTGTCCTGAAGCCCATTGCTATTTTTTGCTTCTTCAGCAGCGCCGAGGGGTCCGGCGTCCCTGCGGGGCCACGCCGCCCGGGCACCGCTGGGGCATGCCAGGAGCTGTAGTCTTCTGGCGCCAGGCTGCC
>NW_009215813.1:0-30496 GCF_000690835.1 Fulmarus glacialis
GGACTTGGCAGTGTTAGGTTTAAGGTTGGTTTCGATGATTTTAAAGGTCTTTTCCAACTGAAATGATTCTGTGATTCTATGAATACTGTCCTATGTGCAGTAAATTTGTACAAGGGAAATATAGAACTATGGAAAAGCTTTTGTGAAGGCCCTGAACTTAGTTTCTGTGTTCTCAGCCATTCCTACTTTCTGGGATGCATTTAAAAACAGTATATATCTTCACCCTTCTGTTGGCTTAAGAAATGCTTCTGTCCCAAAGTCTGTATATGACATGGAAAGCATGCATTTCCTTCACAGCCATAACAGCAGGAAGTCATTTACATGGTTGTTCCTGCCAAGGTTGTTCAGTATTATTTTGGAAATGTAAAGGAATCATCTGGTTACGTGTGATTTTGTTGATACTGATGGAACGTGCCCTTTTCTGAGACAGATTATGCCTTCTTGTTTGTACACTTGTTAATGTCCCCTCAGTCTTCCCTTGGTGTAGTTTCACTGTATTACTCTAATCAGGAACCTTTCATTTTGCTCCTGGCAGTGCTGAGAAATGCAAATATTCAAATTTGATGTGGCAGTTTAGTTACCTACATGTTGCTGAAATCTTGGGATATAGCCCGTAGGCCTGCCTGAACACTGAGGATAACACAGGGAAGAAAACGTAGGTGTGTGGCCACAACAGCTAGCTCTTCTTTCTTGTGGCAAAGATAGAAACAAATGTAGGATGTGCCCTTTCTTATTCTCATTTGTTTGACATGAACAACACAAGCTTATTTAATTCTCATCTTCTAAACATGTACTTATTGGTGGCTCTTTTTAAAAGAAAAAATTAGTTTTAAAAAATTCAGCTGTCTGTCCTTCGAACTACTAAACTGCTAAGTACAGACAAGAAAGACAAGGGAAAGCTTCTTAGATTTAAATACATTCATGAAGGAAAAGCTAAAGAAATCTGGGACTAAGAAGCTGACTAAAGGAGAATAGCACTTAGTTAAATACTCATATGGTTCCCACAGGTTGTTAAAAAGCATATGGCTTTGTGAGCTAACAGTCTAAGTCCTGTGGGTTTGTGCTAGTAAGCAAAAGTGTCCTGGGAAAGGGAAGGGATACTGAAGGCTCTTTTCCCCAGACTGCAACTTCCAGCCACTGAGCCAAGCTTGATTTTATTCAGTCTGAGTATTGGCTTGGATTTCTGAAAAGGAAATTTTGGAAGCCTGCCTCGTTCATAAAAAATAATTTAAGGTGCCACCACAGAGGCAAGAGGGCTTCTCATTATTGTTTCCTGTATTTTATGATGTTGGCACTCTTCCTGAAATAATTTGAGAATTGCAGATACAATAATATTTCGGAGTGTAGAAAAATAGCTCTCAACAATGAAATTGATATTTTGTTTTATCTAGGTTTTGGTAATGTGCTTCTTCCTCAGTAAATAAAACTTTTTGTGGAAACTAAATCCTTACTCTGAACAATAGCATCATTATGTCAAGTACTTTTGTACTGGAAAAAAGTGAAGTATAGCAATTAGCAAGAAATGAAAAAAATAATGTAAGTGCTCTTATAAATTTCTATGGACTATCAGCAAAGGATTTTAAAAGCACAACCTACTGAACTGCAGATTCTTAAAATAAGCAACTTGAACATTTGTGTGACAAAAACCATTTTTGTTCCCTACAGACATTTTCCAACTGAGTTTGCCAGTGAGAACTAAAGGAAATATTTAGGAGATGGACAGATATGTAGCTTCATCCCTAAATACATAGCTGCTTCGGGGAGAGGGAGCCTGATGAATGCAGTCTTTTTAAATGTTTCCTTTTCTGATTCTACAAATGTGACTCACACTAAGAAACTTAATTAGAAATAAAAAAAAATCTTGCTGCATACTTTGCAACTGCCAGTAGTCTGAGAGTAAAGTTACTTAACTCAATCACAACAGGCCTGAATATTTTAATTACAAGTGGTCACCAGCTGAAAATAAAGCATGGAAAGCAGCAATAAGGCAAGCTTTAAATGCTTTAAGCTTAAATGGTAAAATTTTTTAGAATCTCTTTTCCCCTGACTGAAAGTGTCAGCCTTTTTAAAAATTGAACTGGAACTGGAATTTTGGGAGATCTGGGAGTAAGACTGAAGATTACTGAATCAGAGATTCAGTGGTGACTCCTGAGGTGATAAAAGGGAGCAATGTTTTCATTCTTCCTCCATGTCATTTAAGAAAATAGGAATGACTCTGTTGTGCCAGACTGAAAGTTCATGTACATGAGCATCTGTGACCAAAAGTGCAGGCTGTAAGAATAAGCAAAAGCTGTAGTAAAACCTCCTATGACTCCTCTCCCTGTCTTCAGCAATTTGCCAGATTTATATAATTTCAGTAATCTTCAGTGGCTTTCCATTTCATGAATATGTCCAATCTCATGTAAACCTTGTTCTGAACCTGTAGTATGCAGTATGATTCCTAAAATTAACAACTTGCTAATTAACAGGCCATTGTCTGAGGCTGGTAGTGTAAATGAAGTAGATTCTTTTGATATCTGGTACTGTGCCCGCTTAAATAAATAGAGAGCTTTCCTCAGTGTTCTTAAAAAGATTGGGTAGAAACAGAGATCATTCAAAATACTTATTCTGAGATGAGGAGGCCACTTCTGGCATGTGAATCATATGATCTTTCTATAAATTACATAATCTGGACCTTGTATGTTGACAACTCTGATGGAGTTCCTTTCATGATTAATAGTAGAGAATATAAAATCAAGTAAACTTCAGAAATTCCTGAGAGAGTAAAACAAATTGTCAAGGAATTGTTGCATACATCTCTTTTAGATCCGTGAAGTTCTACTCTTTTTTTAAGTATCACTTTTATTGAGAATGCTAATATGTTTTAAGTAACCTCCTGGAAGTCCTCAGTTAATTTGTCACTAATAGTAGTCCTGGTTTCCTTTTTGGGTGAGGCAGTTTGGCATTCTGCCATCTGTAATAGAGCCAGAGACAAGGTGTGTCTCTCTTGAACGCAGAGACAGTGGTAAACTTCTTAAGGGGACAATTTAGAATTTCTTGACTATAGTGTTACAAGAAAACCACTTCTCTTGTTTTTTACTGCGGGTCTATTCTTTACCACCTTACATGTTAGAGGGCCTTTGGAACATCAAAGTATTTCTTACCTCATTCAATCTGACAAACATCGTTGTCATTTAGGATCCAAACTGCAGCACAGCAGAAGTTGAGATTATAGGTATGCTAAGAAGTGCCTGCAGAAGATGGGTAGTAGCTCAGCACTGAACAACAACAAGCAATATTTAAGATAACAGAAATTCAGCATCTCTTATTCCTTTGCTCAGTTTAACCAGCTAATTTTACTATGTTCTATCAATATATAAATTAACTAAACAGAAATGGCTTTCAATGTTAAACCTACCTGATGATGACTAACTACATGTGGTCCATGTTAGGAAAATTCTCTGGGAGCCCAGAAAATACAAATTATTTAGTTCTTGTTGCATTTATTACAGATGAACCATAGGGTTTTGGACAAAAATAAGAAGAAAACTCATGCTCATTCTTGGTTTAGAAACAGCAGTGGATTTTCAAATATGGTTATTCATGACAAAAGAAGACAAAATAAGTTTAGTTTGGTTCTATCTTAATTGTTATGGCTAGAAGACATTGATTCATGAAATGTTTTGTGATTTAGAATAAGAAATCCTTCAAAACCTTACAGATGCCTCAATCATATCCCAATGAAGAGTGTCTTTGATTAGGATTGAAATTTTCTTGGTTACTTAAAAAAGAGATTTGCTGGTCATTCATTTTTATTAATAAATTTAGTGTATAATGGTACCAGCAAGGAAACCTGGGCAGGTGCTTGTGGATTCCTTCAGTTCAAGGATTTATCATTCAGACTTCGTCTCTGTGTCACCCTGTGTGTATTATGATTACAACACTCCACTGTTTTTTGCTTGTTATTGTTAATGTTGTAAAACAGAATCGTGGAAAGAGAAGCTAGAATAAGTAAGTCCTGTTAAAAATAGCTCTTTGGGCAATCAGGCTCCAAAAAAAATAAAAGAAGAAAGCAGGGAAAAAGTGGAAGAGACACATTCAGGGCCAGTAATATAATCGTAGTGTGAAATGGAAATGAAAGCTAGCATTTTAACTGAAGTTCCATTTTGTTTTCTGTTTTCCTGCCTGCAGTTTTCATCTTTATCATCAAAACATCAAACATGATCCACTTCAATGACTCTGTAACTGTGATAGCTGATGCAGCGTGTCTTTTAAACCAAAAATAGCAAACAGATTGGTTTTTATATATCACTGGAGCTGGAATAATTCATTAAAGAGTGGAAGTTTTGGCCTCAAACAGTAAGTAGTATGCATGATTTTGTGACCATTCTATTCTGTATCTCATGAAGGTCAATAATACTGAATCATTTGTCTCTGAAAACATTAAAGGACACATAGTTCAGTATATAGACAATAGTACAAGCAGCAAGCATAATCATAGCTTAAAACCAAACAGCATAAAAAAGTTGTAACAGGTTGTAACCTAGCTGCTGAAATATCAACAATTACTTGCAAGAAACCTTCTTGTGCCTAGGTTTACTGAGTATGCAGAACTCAGGAGATCACGGAAATTAGGTCTGATGTAGTAGCTGTAAAGTCTTGTGACTTGTAGATCTTGAATTAGATTTTGTCCTAAATGGACTAGCAATAATTATTCTCCACTGCAGTTGGGTAAATTCGTGAATTCTCCCACCCAATAATTCAAAACAGCATGATCTCACCACCATAATTCATGAATTAGTATTGCACACTGTCAGAGACAGTAGATGGCAACCTCTCTGGACTGATGAAATACACTGTCATGTGGGAATGGGCCCTATCAATACATCCTGTCAATTTATGAATTTACTGTGCAGGGTTATAATCTGTATTTTGGATTGTCAAGGTCTTTCTGCTGTCTGCACTACTTTATTCTGGGAGTTCCCTTAATCAGGAATTCCTTTTCTCATGTTCAGAGCAATAATAAATGTTTCAGTAGGACTAGATATGCTGGATGGATTTGTCTGGAGCCAGATTTGATGATGGCACTCTAGATAATATAGTTTTAATCTGATTTTTCTTTGCTAAGACATTTTTAAGTAAATACATTAAATCAGACTTTCTTCATAAGAAAAGCCTAATAAGGTTAGAAAGCTGGATTCTGAGGATGCTTTGTGTTTTCCTCTCTACCCCTTTCAAGACGTTGACGATAAGCTCTCTTGAGTCAACTGTCTACAATAAAATTCTGTCTTAATTTTAAGATTCATAGTAGTGTATACAAACACGTTATGAACACTGTGACTGTCAGGTGTTATATTAAAGCGTTGAAGTAACTTAGTTTAAATCTAATTTGCCAAAGTGGCATTGGCAATGACCTTGTATCCCATTGTCTTTCACTGAGACTCAGAACTCATCTGTAGCTGTGTGAAAGCTATGTGGTCGCTGACTTGCAAAGCCATGTGTGGTATGAAGTAAAGTCATCTGCTGTTTTGAGTCCACACTGACCAAAATTGTTTATCCTAACGTAAACTATTTGACTGATTAATTTCACAACTCCTTTTACTGTTTCTTTCTTTGCATTTCATTTTCTTTCTTTGCCTCTCCTGGACAATCACAGGTTTCCCTGCCTAGGAAATTCCCATATTAAGTCTTTTTAATGAAATGGGGAGAATTTTAAGGTTTTTGAGAGTAAAGCATAACATCACCTTAAATAGATGCATCTCAAAAGCAAATTACATAGGTTTTTTTAACTGTAATTAATGACACATGTGCTTCTCACATTAGCTTATTATTTAGATGGCAAATTCTAATCAGTAGTCAGTTTTATTCTTTTTGACACCTGAGGGAGGGACTTTGCTGTGTAAAAACTTTCATGAGCTGTTATACAAACAAACCGCATGACATACTTACAATATGCCATTACTGCCTGATAAGTTCTTGTATTTCGTATCTGCCAAGATTGCTACCTTACTTTTCAGTTGGCAGCCTGCGTTACCATTGCAATGCTTAAAGAAAGCTCTTCCATTTCTACCCTAGAGCCATAATTACATTTAGGCCTTGAGCCAGAGATAAGCCTGTGCTAGTAAAATGTTTGTGTGTATCTTGGAAACATAATATCAGAATGGTGTTAACTAGGTTCATGTATTACATGTGATACAGGCAAACCCAGCAGCCTTATTCTTCCCCAAAGGAAGTGATTATCTTTATCTGATTCATTCTCCAAACAATTGCCAGATTCAAGAGGTATTTGATAACCAGTGAAAGGAATGTTGATGACAAAAGTAAGTAACAAGTCCAAGTTTCCAATCCAACAAAATATGTTTAACATGTATAACTAAAATAAACGGGACAATTCCTATGTTGTAAACATGTGTTTGCTGGATTGGAGCTCAAAAGCTTAAGATAATATTTTGAAAGGTGCGGATTTTACTCTGACTTGTATGAATTATACGGGGAAAAAGATTAATATTTAAGTGTTAACGGCCATATTCACTTGGTCATCATGTGCAGATATTAAACTTGCGTATTTTGACTGTTTTTGGTAGCAGCATAACAATATATTGCTGCTTAATCTGTAAAAAAGGGAAATTTCATTGCTTAAGCTTTTATTTCTGTTTTTGTCAAAAAAAACCACAACCCTTCAGTGTCTATAGAGGTTGTAGTGAACTACACTGTGGTTACAAATGTCATTTATAGAGAGTTTCTTCTCTGAGCACTTACAGAAGTGGCAAGACTGTATATGGACAGTTCTTACCAAATACTGTTTTTCCATCTTAGTTGGAATAAGACTGATGGATGGACATAATAAAGTGAAGAGATCGCTGGTTTCTCCCATGCACTCACCAAGTTTTCTGGCCATCAGAGCAGATAGAGGGGAAAAATAGTTCAGACCAATGTTATCTCACCATCCCCAAAGTGGAAGTTGGCAAGTGAGAGAAAAAGATGGACCATAATCATAAAGCCTGCTCAGGCTTTCTGTATACTAAATGATGGGGAGATGAGAGAGGGAGAAGAATGGAAGGCAGAGGAATTTTCTTTTAATTCTACCAAAAATAGATAAAATTTAGGCTACTTGGTCTGAACTGTTTTCCATTAATGTAGATGGAAGGCATAGGACTGCATGTATATCACAGCCTTCAGCTAGGAATTATGTGAAGTATCTGTTAGCATATTAACTAAATTTTGTAGTGTTAGAGAAGCCTAGTTATCTAACTTAAGTACACATATAAGTGTGCTTGTAAAATAAGTGCGTTTTCCCTTTCTTTGTTTCCCAACTATTGTGATGATTGTTATGTGTTCTTAAAAATTAAAAATGAAATTTTTTGTTTGCTTTTAGCTTGCCCAGACCAGTGTTAAGAGCGATTTCGGAACAACTGATTTAGCCTGCTGTGTTCCATTCTGTTGAGGAGTGATTCCACATGTGGTATGACTGTATTTTCTTGAGATGACTGGCCTTCACATTTCTCTTCCTTAGGACAACCAAAAGGTAAGGAAGGCTGTCTCCACATAGCTACCCAACTGACACATGAAATTGATAGTTTAGGGGTTGATAAAGAAGGAAATATCTTTCACTGTTAGCCAGGAAAGCTTTTTGTGTGTCTTAAGATATATATGGAAGTACATGGTCAGACTCAGAGTTGCAGAATGATGTTTAATATAGGGTGTTCACTGAAAGAAATGAAAACTAGAAAGCATTCCCCCACTATGCCCTAGAAGTCGTTTTTTTGTATTTCCTGCTTCTTCTGAAGCGCTTTTCAAAGAAAAGAAGTAATTTGACACAAAGGAAAACTAGGATGAGAGAATTACTAGAGGAAAAAGGATGGATTCACTAGTGTGTTGATTTAAATCAGAAAATTAAATCCTAATTTATTTTCCAGTACTTAATTTTAAATCCAAAAAAGATTTTTCTGGCAGAACAGCAGTGCCTTGAAAAATGTTGATTCAACAGACATGTATTTTCTGTCAATTCATCAATATTTGAAGGGAAACTGGACAGGTGAGCCAGCTGGCATGAAACAAGGATGTCAAGCTAGTTGGCTGGGAGGCTCTGTGGTTATGTTAGGGAACTCAGAGTTCCCTAACTAGCAGCTGTGCAGGCTGTCCAGTGCTGCAAGTTGCCTCGTGGGTTGGATGCCTGTCTGGTAGGGGCTGCGTGGCTGCCCAGTTGCACAGCAATGAGGCTTATTAAAGGGATAATTTTTTGTACCTAAAAATTTCTTTTGTCTGAGGGATTCTTTTGAATGTGAAAACAGTAGGTGCCTACTTAAAATGCAGTAAAATTAAATCTATTTTTAAAAGCTGATAGATTAAAGCCAAGTAAAAATATAGGAACAGCATAAAAAATAACTAGTTTCTTCAATTAGAAATACCTTCAGTAGGTATGATGAATTTTGCTTATTCTGGCAGTGTGCTTTTCTGGTGTCATTAGACTTCTTATGGCTAAGACCACAATATATTTAAAGGAACTGGAGTTACTAGAAAAGACATTACACAAATGTATGACTAGTACCATTGAAATCAACACAATGAGTCATAATCTCAAAACATCTGCATATGTATTAGTGCTTTCTTGTGTTAAATTCAAATTAAATAACAGGTGTAAGTGATACAGGAAAAAATAATCCTGACCCTTGTAAGCTGAAAGCATATAGGATGCACAGAAAAATCTTTGAGAAAGAAACACAGTATTTATGCTGTTCTTTTTATTGTATTATTTCGTCCCACTAAAAAAATTCACATGGCTTGTAGTGAACATTTGGAAAAGGTGAAAGTAAAATTCTTTCGATACTGGCTAAAATTTCCTAATATTACATAAAAAATATGTAGTTAAAATTGATTGTGGTTTTCTCTGCTTTGTTAAATCTTTCAAATTGAATATATGCGCCTGTGTTTTTGCATTAAAATGGGGGGAGGGGGGGGAGAGAGAGAGAGAGAGATGCTCTTTCTGGTGGAATAGCTTTCAAAGAAAATTGTGCATGTTCTTGTTTATCTATTCTTTCAATTTAAAGAAATTAGTACTGCTCCAATAGTCATAGAAACTGCAAATAAGAACAGACAGTTGAATATAACCATTGGCAGAAATTCTGAATATTGAATACAGTTTTCTTAAGTTCCTACCTACATAGGAAGCTAAAAAAACATTTCAAAAGAAAACTTTGTTAGCAATCAAATATAGCAGCAGCAATTTGATACTTAAGTCTTAATGGTAGCAATTGTTAGGACTTAAGTAAAAGGCTACTCTGCATTTCCTGTCCACCCTCTCTCAAATGAATATTGAAATATGTTATCTGACATTAACAAAAATCCCTCTGATTTGTAACACACTACCATTTATGCCTTACAAACCTAAGAAAAACAGCAGTTGCAAGTACTCTTCTACAGTTAGATGAAAACTTTTGTTATAAGCATATGGCCTTATCTTAAAAATTGGGTATTAAAACTGTATGTGAAGTATCTACATAGACTCTAAAAATGTATTAGTTGTCTGTAAAATATGTAAAGAAAAATATATCAAATTTGTACTTCCAAATACCGCAACTACAGACACCGATGAAGTAATTGCATATGAAATTAGTAATCATATGATTGTGTGGAATTACCTGATCTGATTTGCATGCTTGACTGTGAAGAATTATGTGCGTGAATCAAGTTTAGTAAATAATTCATACCTTATCCTACAGCTAACTAATTTAACATATTTTTTCTTTTTTGCAATTTGTGTAAGAATGCGGTATTCTCTTGAAATTAGCAGTCTTTCAGTAATAATTACCAATATCTAGGAATAAGTTCTGGTTTGCAAACTTTTCAGTGAATAGTAACTATTACTCATTCAGTATGTGAATAGTGTTGGTTAGTTCTAATTGGTCACACAAACCTCCTTCTTGTTGTGTTTTTCTCACCTGATTAAAATAATGCTTGGGTGTTAAAATAATGCTGGTGTGAGTACATGCTTTAAAAACAGGTTTTCTGCGTATGTTTAATATGCTCCCCTTGCCTCTAAATCACAGCCTTTGATGTCCTAGAGAGTCAAGGTAATTGATAGTGGGGAGGGGAACTAAAGATCAGCAGTATGGTTATTGGCCATAGCAAATATCTACAGTGAAAATTAGTACTGGAAAAATGTTTTCATGGGTTTAACAGTAGAATTTGGCTTCAGGTAAATAATTAGATACCAGTAAGGTTCACAGTATTTTAGGGTACCTACTGTTATAAATTTGGGCAATTACTGGCATCTAATGATACTGCAGAAACTCCAACAAATTTATTAATAAGGTATTGGGTTGACTACTGGGGCTTGTCAATAAAAGAGAAATGTAAATGAGACAGTTCACTAGCAAAGTGAAGGAAAGTGTGTGAAAGGCCCTTCCACATCTGTATTTGCTACACTCTTCAATAACCTTGGGAAGAAACTAAAAGAATACTGAATATTGTAAAGGATTATATTTCTGTTCCAGAAGGCTTGAAATGTAAAACTCAGACAGCCTTTTGAGAAGCTCCTCGCAATATGGTACAGAGTCCATAAACTTTTGAAAGCAGGAATTTGGATTACTATTTGGATTATTTGCAAGATTTTCATAAGCAGGAAATATGTCAAAATAGAATTTGGTGATAGACAAGTAAGTAGCAGGATGTTAATTTCTCCTTACTTTGTTATTCCATGAAATGGAATCTTTTCATATTGGAATTCTATGTTTATTTATTTCAGAGGTTATTTAGCTAGAAGAAATGCGTTCCTGACAATCTGTTTAAACTGATCCAGAACACAGTCATCTTTTTCATGGACTCAGGCTCTCCTCAAGGATTAAAACTTTTAGTATCACAACTAGGGCTAATTCTGTACCAACAAGTTAATGTGTCAAGCATACTTGAATTTCCCAGTGTAAATGCAGCCAGGAGTCAGCTTCTTCTGATGGTCTGCAATTTGTCAACATTGATAATGGGGTTTGACTCCTGTTTATGCTGGTCTGGGAGCAGAGTTCAATCTGTATAGCTGGAAGTATGAAAAATGCTGAATGTTTATTGACAAAAGTAGTCTCTAGTACTGAGGCATCTGCTTTTCTGGCTGGCAAAAAGGGATGCATAGACCTCAATATCCTTAAGAGGGCTTGGATGGGATGACTTTGTAGTACTTTGAGTCCAGAATAGGTTGGGATATGCCAGGAAGGATATGTATCCCTACAAGCTATAGATTTTTTTTTTTTTAATGAGACAGCTAATATAGTTGCAATAATTTCCCTAATTAATAATGGAAAAACCTGTAAAATGTTATTAGTAAAGAATTTCTCTGACAAGAGGGGGGTCACTCTCTACTGGGAGAGATATTTCAAGTGAAATCAATATTCAAACAAAATCAACATTCTCTTAATGAAATGTACATTATGGAGGAATAAGGATTTTCGGGGGGGGAGGGGGGGACCAACAAGTTTTGAAATAACTTTCTAATCTCAAAGAAGAGGTGAAGGAATAATCCCCGCAAAATCTTCAGTTTTGCTGTTGCAGTTCAAATAGTGAAGACACTAAAGAGCTTTTCATTGTGTATCAAAGGATTGACAGCTTGGTGTTCAGATAGAGGTCTAAGTTCTAATCTAAGATTAATAAACATGCAAATGCTCAACCTTAAATAGAAAACTTGTAAGAATCCAATCCTTAACTTATTTAATTGAATGTTTGTTTGAAATGACTAGTGTATTCCAACTTAAGTTGTCAAGTTGTAAAAGTTGTCAGATTTGGACCACTTACAAGCTGTTGCAGTTGGAAGATATTTCAGCAAACTACAAGTTACATAAACATGCTCTTTTTGAGACAAAGAACCATTCTGAATATTAGGTGAAATAAAGTATGTCATAAAGATGCCAACTGCCAGTTATTTATGGCATACAATATTTTTGAAACAGTGGGTGCCCACAGCTGTGGCCTCACATATTTCTTTTCTCAAGTACTGCAGGTCACTAGTTCATATTCTGTACAAGACAAGAATGGGACTTGGCATTCACTAGTGCTCTAGAACTACAAATGGCTTTCCAATGCTGCACTAAGTCACACCAGTTCTCTGTGATGTCAAAAATTTTTTTACTATAATCTCATTTTTGCAAGTAGGAAGGTTTAGTCACTCTTCAAGAGAGAAAAAGGGGGAATGACTTGGCCAAAATCACAGTGAGAGCTAGGTTAGTGGACAGTAGCACAGAGTGCCAATTTTCAATGCCCTTTCTCTAGGATGATGTCCAGAGCTGTATAACATTGTCTTTTACACTATGAAAATCTTATGCATAATAACATAGAAATTTAATTTGCACTTTACATTTTCTTTAAAATGAAGTATCTGATGCAAAGTCATTAAGTACTAGATGGTTTTTTGCTTTTGAGTACGAATAGATCTGTTTGTGAAGAAAGATGTCACGTATATTGAAAATATCTCCAAGCATTTTGTTGTCATAGCTGTTTAGCTTGAAAATAGGCATTTTGTTAACAGATTTTATCAACTGTCCAGGCTGCAGCAGGAAGTTCAGCAGAATGCAACTGACAATTATAGGTACTTTTCTTGAGGGAACGTATTCTATCTGTGGGCCTCATTTCAAGGTGTCATTTAAGAAATTTCTTTAAATGTATGAAATGTTTTAATAGTTTGAGTCCTGGTTTCCTCTGAGATTGCACTCTTTAAAAATAGTGGCAGGATGAAATATTTTAAGTATGGAGCATACATAGCGCAAGCAGATTTGTAAAAATATTACAATGTTAAGAATATCATAGTGAAATGTTTTGTTGTTTGGGATTCCCATAGAACAAGAGATCTAACTCCTTCCTTTAGTTTAAGAGGGAGGAAATACTTTTGATCTTCTCAGGTTTCCCAGTTTAGTAAAGTGTGGGTTTTTTTAGATTTTTGAGGGTTTTTCTTTGAAATTTTATGCAACCACCCAGTGCTTCTGTGAGCTCTTTGAATAGGTTTTATTATTAGTGCAAGTCTAATACTTTATTTATGTTGCCTTGTGTGCTGGTTTTGATTGGGATAGAGTTAATTTTCTCCATAGCAGCTAGTATGGGGCTATGTTTTGGATTTGTGCTGAAAACAGTGTTGATAATACACTGATGTTTTAGTTGTTGCTAAGTAGTGCTTACACTAAGTCAAGGACTTTTCAGCTTCCCGTGCTCTGCCAGGTGCACAAGGAGCTGGGAGGGGACACAGCTGGGACAGCTGACCCCAACCGACCAAAGGGATATTCCATACCATATGACGTCATGCTCAGCATATAAAGCTAGGGGAAGAAGAAGGAAAGGGAGTTCGAAGTTATGGCATTTTGTCTTCCAAGTAACCATTACATGTGATGGAGCCCTGCTTTCCTGGAGATGGCCGACACCTGCCTGCCGATGGGAAGTAGTGAATGAATTCCTTGGTTTCCTTTGCTTGTGCGCGTGGCTTTTGCTTTACTCATTAAGCTGTCTTTATCTCAACCCATGAGTTTTTCCGATTCTCTCCCCCATCCCACTGTGGGGGGAGGGAGTGAGCGGTTGTGTGGTGCTGAGTTACTGGCTGGGGTTAAACCACGACACCTTGTTATAAAGCCACTTGAGGAACAAGATGTACATACGTTCATGGTAGTCTGGCTTGTTTATTTTGCATTTTCATCTTGAAAGGGAGGGTGAAGGGTGAAAAATCAATTTGCGGACCTTTTCACTAAGAAAATACTGCAGAGAAATTATTCATCTGCAATCTACTGCTCATGAAGGGAAGCAGCTTAGAGAAATCTTTACAACCAAGGGAATCTTAAACCCAATGAAGCAGGAGGCTATGAAATCATCCCTAGGTTAGAAAAGGAGGCTTATAAGATTGGAATTTCAGTTAAACAAGTTTGCTGTAAGTTAGCAGTTGAATAATTTTTCTGAGTTTATGCATTTTGGATGAAGAATGTAAAAATTCTCCCTTCCCAGTGACATAATTGCTAATATTGTAGATTCAGGGGTTTTTGTTCCCATTTTGAATTTTTAGAATTCCATTGAGACCTGCTCTTCTTGCTGATCAACACCCAAAACTTCTGGGTGATATCAGTTGTGCCCTAAGAGATCTACAGAACTGATTGTTGGCCTAAAATACAGATATCTCTCTAGCATGTTTTATGCTTAAAATGTGTGACATTACTGTAGCCCTTAGTCAGAGGTATGAAAATGATATTGCTGTCAGAAAGAATACTAAAAATGGGATTGACTAGATTGACACTTATCTAAGGACATCCGTTGTAGCTGTGTCAGACCAGATTAGGCTGTTCAGAATAGAGAAGTAACGACCGGTTGAATTAGTTATCCTCCCTCTGTTTCATAGAAGGGCTTAAGGCTGGAGGGGAACTGTAATACAACTGCGAGATGCAGAAATATTCTGGTTATGAATTGTCCAGTTAAAATTTAGATAGGTAACATTTCCAGTCAAAGCCTGAAGTTCCCTCTCCTACTTTTTCTTCCCCTTCCACTACCATTAAAGCTATAAAGACCTTTCAGACCTTTTCCAAACACAAACCAGGTTATATTTAGTCTGGATCATTTCAATCATCTGATTTACAGCATGGCTTCAGAAACAGCTGCCTCACGGCAGCTAAGAGGAGGGAACTGAAATGCAGTGGGAGGACTGAGTGTTCAGGCACAGGAGTATTAGGCGCTTCTTAACCCAAACTCTAGGCACTGGAGTCAGTGTCTCAAGACACGACAGCTGTCACATTTTGTTAAGTCATTTGATTTGGCGGTACATCTGTTTTCCTTAATATATGTAAGTGAGGCAGGGTGAGGATCCTGACCCATATCCTGCCCTCTCTCCTACAGACAGTAATCTCCTTAGCGGAGGACTTTCTTTTACTGTGTGCTTAGAACAAATTGGGATCTCAGTCTTCTCTGGAGCCTCTGTGAATTTTAGCAGATCAAGGAGAATGTTTGTCTAGGATGATAGATATTTGGAAAATGTTAAACATAATAATTTGTTAGAAACAAGGCTGGTTTTCTGCCTGTCTTTCCTTGATCCCTGAGGAGAAAATAATGTATGCAGAGAAGCATTTCCAATTATAAATTATTCCAGGTTTTCATCTGACTGGTTTGAGGCTTGATATTCTGTCATGATTCAAAGATGAGAGGATTAGGTTAAACAAACTTTTCTCTTAGCAGCAGGTAAGCAGATAAGCAGTACAGTAAAGTAAGATGGTGACTGCAACTTAAGTAGGATTTTGCATGTGGTGAAATAATTTTTTGACAGTTACTCTGAATTTGAGAAGCAGGCCAGAGAAATAGTGGAAAAAATACTAGACTTTTTTTTAATTTACTTCATTGTCAGTGGAGAAGCTATTCCTTATTATAGTTGGAAAAATAATTTTTCCTCCACAAACTAATGCATTTGAAATCGAACATGAATTTTGAATTAATAAACGTGCAAATGCTTAATCTTAAATGGAAGACTTGCAGAATACAAGTCTTAGCTTATGTAATTAAATGTTTGTTTGAAATGACTAGTATATTCCAACCTGTAAGATAAGTTTTGCTGTGTTAAATTAAACAAGCAATGAAATAAGTGAGATGAAGTAATGCAGGACCACTGGTAAATGAAAGCAGACAAAAAATATTTTTCATATGCTTTGAACATTTTCAAGATGTTAAACTATTTCTTATACTACATCAGGCTGAGATTTTTCAATGTAAGAGTGAGAGGAGATAGCCAGAATGTGGTGCAGTGGGGATTTGAACTCCACCGTTCAAGGGGGATTGCTCTAAGGTAGCCCAAGGCTTTTTAAATACTTTTTTTTCCTGGCTGTCCTAAGGGAAGCAGAGGGACAACGGGAAAGATAGGGCCTGAGATATTCATGCAAGTGCTGAGGGATGGGATGTGAGGGTAACTTTTACTGGTGGAAGGAGTCTTTTCTTTCAGTCCCAACTCTTTGATGGGCTCCTGTTTCACCCATTGTAGCTCTTCCCTCCGCGGCGGCAAAGGCAGGAGTGAGGAGGGAGTCAGTTAGGGCTGTGGTGGAGGGGACTTAGGCCATGGGCCCTGGGTGGTGTGTTGCTCCCATCACTCTATAGCACTCGGCAAGCACCTGCTTTGCCCAACCCTAGAACCAGCCTTGGTTGTACCAACCAAGCTTTTCTCCCCACTCCTGCAGATAGGTATCTTTCTATATGACCACACATGGGTCATTCACTCACTTTAGCCTTCAGTAAATTGAAAAAAAAAAAAGCCTTAAAAATCTGCATAATCCAGTATTTTCTAACAAATAAAACCAACCATCTCATTAAATGGTTTCTGAGTGGTATAGACATGATGTTATGTGAAAAGTGGGACCACATGGAAACCAAAGCTATGGGGAGAAAAGGGACTGCTTTTAAGAGTTCAGATGAATGATATTTGGCCCTGAGCTTATATGACTGTATTTTTAAAAAGGCAGGGCAGACTATAAGTGTTACATTTAAAGCCTTAAATATATGCTTAGCTATCTTAATGATATCAGTGTAGCCTTGTTTCTGTTTGCTGATGAATTACATGAGTAATCAACATAGCACCTGTTTCTAATACTATGCTGAAGTTTTATTTCACATATTTGCTGTTGGCCATAGAGTTTGTGAGCAGAAGAGAGGTCAGTGTTGTAGCAGTATCTTCTTAAAACTTAAGGTTAACTCTACATATTAGTGGTGTGGAGTCATGTATTAGTTTTGTGAAATCTGCATAAAACTGGTGGAACAGAGTGACAGTCAGGCCTATTAACATCAGCCAGAGATTTAATCTTTTACAGAGATTTTTGTATGGAGAGGTCTAGGTTTTCACACTGCTCTTTTCTCTAAATTTTGAGATGAATGACAGTAAGAAATGTATTCATTCGTGTCAGTGAAAAGGATTCAGTAAGAGATCCATATAATTTATTTTCTGAATCCAATTATTTCATACTAACACCTAACCATCTAACAAAAATGTAACATTGCCCTAAAATTAAAGCTATTGGTACGTAAATGAGAAAGAGGAAGAAGAACTGTATGTTTTCTTGTCACATAGCCTTGTTTGAACTTTGGTGTCTTGTGGTACCACATCTAGTTTATCATGTACATTGCTATTAACTAAATCTGCAGCTAGGAGCAACTTACATAGTCATCAGCAGTAATTTGCAGAATTGCCTGAAAATGAACTTTCTTAGGAGCTTGCTTTAATTTGTTCATTCACATCAAGCAATTTCAACAACACTTGCATTAAGGAAGTGGCATTTATCTCCCATCCTCTTCTGGCCAGATTATTGTGCAGTTTGACTAATCTTGTAATTCATGCCTCTCACACCCATCTTGTATGAAGATCAGCAAATATTCTTTAGGAAGAACTCAGATGTTGTAAGAGCCAACAAAGCTGAAAATGATAGACTGTGAAATAGCAATGGCATAAGTATGCTTAGTTTTCAACAATTGCTTACAATTCTGTGGCTTTCCGTAAATACTAATAGAGCTGATTACGAGTTTGTCACTTACTGGTTTGGATTCTAATTAATGTAAGCTAATATATTGAGTGTGCTAACCTGAAGGATAATATGAACAAGAACTGAAATATTCTCTATAGCCGTGGGGATAAGAGACCCCCGGTATAGTCTTCTAGTAGTTTGCAAAATTTCCAGAGGCTGTAGGATAAAGCCAAACCTCCATAGACGTTCTTCGTGGAGGCTGTCTATGAGGAGACTAAACCAATTGAATTAGACTATTTCCAATATGTTGAAGGAAATGAGACATTAAGGAGGACTCAAATGGTAGAAGTGACTCTATGACCATGAAAAAGTAAGGAAACAAACAAAACCAGACCGAATACATAGTAACTCTCACCCCTTGAAAAGTTATTTTTGTAGAAGAGGGCAGTAGTACACTTCTTCCTGGGGAAGAGGTGCATTTCAGGCTGAAAATGAACAACGTGGACCTGAGTTGTAAAGAGAGCAATTCCTTGATTTGCTGTAGAGGTGATCAGAATGTTTCCTGTGAACTTTTTTTTTCTTTGCCAGTGGCCTTTTCATGAAAAATGTTAATATTTAACATTTTAACCATTTTCTTTTTTCATGTAATATTAGTTGAAAATTCATAGTCATTACCCCAACAGTCAAGGACCTTCTATGATTCAATGACAGTCAAAGCTTTTTTAAAAGTAATTTCTGACTTCAAAATGATAATGCAGGACATAATTATGATATCAATTTTCGTATAAACACAAAATAATTTGATTACAGTGGCAATGTTCCAAAACATGTCTTTTTTTGAAAATTGTTTCTTTTGAAAAGAAACATTTCCTGTTCATTCGCATGAAGCAATTTCAACAATACTTTCATTAAGGAAGATTCCACTCCATTAAGGAAGACTCCCCTCCATTTTAATTTGAAAAGAAACATTTCTTTTGAAAAGACAGCGGGTGACTGAGGTCTGGCATGGGTCTCCCAGAGAGGTTGTGGAGTCTTCATCTTTGGAGATATTAAAAAGCTGTCTGGACATGGTCCTGGGCAACCTTTTCTAGGTGACCCTGCTTGAGCAAGCGGGTGACAAGATGACTTCCAGAGGTCACTCTCTACCTCAGCCATTCAGTGATTCTGTGAAAACTCAATTAATTGGTCAGCATTATTTCAGAGTACTCAAAGCAACAATGCCTAAGTACATGCTGATCCTGTAGTATAGTTCTTCTGTCTGCTTTTCACAGGCCACTTAGGGTTTCGTTTTTTCCCCTTCTTTCATTTGTCCATCTCTTTTTGTCTCCATTTTTTCTGTGTGCCCATCATTTTCCTTCCCCTTCCCCTTCCCCTTTTTCTTTTTTTCTTTGTTTTTATTGAAATGTCTCTTTTGTCTTGTCCTGAATGCAGTAAGTCTTGTGGCTCTCATCTGATAAAGAAATTTAAAGCTTCCTGCTGTGCAAGACCAGTACCATCCTTGCAAATTTCATTGCTGAGTGTGAAGAGCTTCAGGGTTTGTTGCTTTGGGAATTAAGGTTCTATCCCAAACTCATTGAAAATTAGTGACAAAGTTTAATGACTTTAAATGCAGGATCAATTCATCACAAAAGGCAGAAAGAGAGTGATACAGCGTAGCTATCTTATTCCAAAAAGCAAAATTTGATTTAGTGTAAATCCCTTTTTTCTTTTTTCCTTAAATTTTTTTTTTCTTTCAGGACATTCTTAAAATTAGAAAAAAAGAAACACACAGTGGTCAACTTTCCAGAAAGCCTAATGAAGCTTGCTATTGAATAATTAATGAAAATTACTGGAATTAAAGCTTGTCAAAATTACAGCCTCCATTCCAGGCTTGTTATACCTTCAAATAATTTAAAATAATATCAGACTTTGCAACTGTAGTTTAATTATGCTATTAATATTACCATAGCTTTACTGCTTTATCAGTATAGACTTGTCAGTCTTAGAAGTAAAATTAATTTGTTTATACTTTTCTTCTGATTCTATTTGTTTCAATAAATTGCAAAATGTGAGCCTAATCAACCGTAAGGAATTCAGCTCAACTGCGTTTAATTTCTTCAGTAGAGCAAGCACCCTATGATATCTGATGGGCCAAAATAGACATTTTATTAGTTTACATTCTGCATGCACTCAGGATAAATAATTACAAACTCAGAACAGTGTGAAATGTCTAACAAAAAGTGTTGTTTCCCAAAGAATATTGGAAGAGGCAGTATAATACCCTTCCAAATTTATTCCAAGAACTGGATTTTTTTTGTGTACTGTAAAAGGATGAGGAGTTGGAAGAGAAAGCTCTAAGAATTGTTCCATATTTACTTCCCTTTTCCTTCTACATGGCTAATATGTCACAGAACATACTCAGATATGAAGAACATGCCTTGAAAGTTATATAAATGCAACCAAGATAAGGCAAAACATATCTTTGTGAAACAAGCTTTGATTTGTTTTCCTCGAACTGCTCTGCATACTGGCACAACATGATGTTAGGGATTATTTGTTCTAGAAAATTTCTGTAATCGTTTCGGCAATGAAATCTATGCAAAACACTTATTATTTTAAGATAGATATATCAGATAATTTAGTCTGCTGGTCTTTAAAGCTTTTAATCATTTTATAGGCATCTGCCTCTTTTAACTTTTAGAAGTTTACTGTAGACTGTTATGACATTTAGATATCTGATGATCACAATAGGATCTGGTGCTGCTTTTAATGAAGAAGAATTTCGGTATTCCAATTTCCTTACTTTATGCCATTTTAGGATCTTTACTGACTCATTGTTTCCTGTAGAAAAGCCCTGAATCACCTTTATACTATCCAGAAATAGAACCACTAAGGTCACCCTAAGCAGCCAATAGATTCGTCAGCGCTGAGGAAATACTTACAAAAGCAAGACCTTTCAAATAAGGGTTCAAACTCTGCTGTAACTCTTTGTTCTTGTGCCTAGCAACTCTAAGAAGTTTTAAACAGCAGATGCCCTTTAGCAATATGCAGGCTACAGGTTGGGCAAAGAAAAATTGGTTGGGTTGAAGTTTGTTTCTTTCAGTTTTGCTGTGGCAGGACCAGATTCTTAAGAGTATTTTGTTTATATTGTGTTACCTTTGGAGGTCGTCAGCTTCCCTTTGCCTGTGAGTCACGTCTTTCCTACGAGGTTGCCATCGCTACATATGGGCCAAGTTGGATGAAGAGCAGATACTCTGACTTTGAGACTGATAGGAAATGGGTTGATAAGAACTTTCTCTAAACTTTTCCCTCAGGATTTAACACTTATGTGCACACAAATGCACCTTAGCTTTCAATACAATAGATAAATGTATACTGTGTCAATTAGTCCATGATAACTATGTACATATATACTCTGACCTCTGGGTAAATGCAATGTCATTATCACTGTGGTTGATCTGCTTCACGTTTTCTATGGTACTAGAATATGAACACAGACTGTTACTGTCAAGTTGTCAACCGTCAGTTGACATCCTAACTCTCCCTAGGGAGTCAAGGGCAATGTATGTTTGGAACCTGTGTCCCTACTGATACTAGGTTAAAAGCAATTGAGAGCTGCTTTAACCCTGGCTGGGGCTGGGCTATACACCATCAGCGACCTGCTGTCAAAGACGTTCTGGTCTCAGCGGGTGCTGAGTAGCGCTTGGCTACAGGAGAGAATCTTTTTCTGAATTTCCAAACCTGAAGGATGTAGGGCTATTTTGGCATTATTGCTTTAAAACTTTCTGTTTATTTACTTAGCAGACTGAGACAATCCAGTTTAGTTTCTACAGATGGCTGCCTGCTGAAATGAAAAATAACAAGTTGTGGGGCATTCGAGAGCCTTACGTTGGTATGGCAGTATTTGCCACTGACTCATCTTGTCCAAAAGGTTTGTTAGCTGAGTTCTGTTTCTGGCTTTGAGGACACATTGATTTTATTTGTTTACAGTTGTAGGTTGTTAATGGACCAAATTAGTAAGAGTTTTGCCATTAGCTTTAAAAGTATCAGGATTTGGTGTTGTGCAAATTATACAATAACTCTGGAGCTTTGTGTGTGGTGGGGGTGGGAAGAGGGGGAGTGCGAGGTCTTTTGCATAACAAAATTTGGTAGCTTTAAAAATACCAGAGCAAAAAAGTGCTGTGTGTATTTGTCTTTTCTGATTCCCCAAAGAGACAGACTGAATCCTTCAACAGTCACCCCAGTGCAGACACATGCACCCAATACAACTTTCATTGTCGTCTTCCCAAGTTGAATCTTAAGCAACAGCTAAGAAATGTACAGTTCTGTACTGGTCGAATTCCAGTCAATTTCAGCAAAGTGATTTCTTTCTTTTTTCATCTATTTAAATATCAATCTCTCTGCATTATTCTCTGTCATGGGTCTGGAAGGTTCAAATTGGGTGAGATAATAATGAACAACATGTACTGTATTTATTTTAACCTAAGAGTTTTACTACGTGACAGAACTTGTCATTATCATTTCTAAAGTTTGTGCAGCCAGTTGAAACAGTAGATATGTATCTATGTGCGTGTTCTTAGCCCTAGTTTGGTGCTTTGTGCATAAAAAATTATTTCTTTTACCCATGTGGTTATTTGACAGATTATTTACGTACGTTTAGACCGAAAACAATAAGCAGAGTGTATGTCTTCTCTTCACTTTAAAAGTGCCTACAACATGAAAGATACTGTAATGGATGACATTCGTGCTTTGCAAGATGCAGTATAAAGTAAATCCTTAGCTGTCTTTGTAGATCCACACATTTTTTTAATGTTTTTACAAAACTGCAGCATCATCTGTTTTGTGCACATCCAGAGAATTCAGACAAAAATAACCTCTTAATTACACTTTCACTGAATTCTTTACAGTGTATTTATAAACTGTAGGGGGATAAGGTGTCTCTGTATCTTCTGTTTGCTGCATAAAAGCTGGTAGAAATGTTCTGCATTATTAGCCACTCTAGCATTGAATTTACACTGTAATTTATTTTCAGCTGAGAAAAGGCAGATGATATAAGGTAGGATTTTGTTTTCAATTTGTCAGTCTTACTGGTCAGTTTGACAGTGGGAGGAAAATTTTCCTTACTCTTTGGTATCAACTTCAAGGCTTTATGATGAAATAATGCTTTTAATGCGGCTAGAGACCTGTGCATTATATTCATGTTACATTTAACTCCTTGATGTGAAGTGTGACTAGGACCTGATCTTCCTGTAAATCAAAATCTTGTTGTATTGCTAGAGATGTAAAATATCATCCTGGATGAATGTCCTCTGTGGCATCTGTGTAGACTTCTATATTTAAGACACCCTTATAGTTGAACAGAGAGAAGTTGTGATTAACAGTTGGAGTCACATTCTGTTGCTGAGGAGGACAAAACTCTGGAAAACTGCTATCCCATCATTACTGCCTTGCAGGTGCAGGAAGGCCATGACTGGGCATGCACAGCTTCATCTCACGTTTATTTTGTTGTGCTTTGCACCAGTATTCTGTGGTTCTTGGCTGTCATTCTGGTTGAAGCAGATTGGACAGAGAATAGTAAGTTTCATATTAAACATAGGTCTCAGAGTGCAGGTGAGGAAAAACACTGTACACTGTTCTGAAATGTTCACAAGGTGTATGCCAAGCTAATGTAGGAATAGCATGCATGGATATAAAAACATGTATTTACTTTGTCCCTTTTTGCTTCAAAAAAACGTTTGCAATCTACATTAGATGAGTGAAAAGTCTTTGAACTTAGAGTGTTTTTTGGGAGAAAATGTTATTATAAGGAGCAGTAAACTAAAACTTCCCATAGGATTTCTTGATGTAAATGGTTTGAATTAAAATCTTGAAATATTCTGTCTCGGTCCAAAGGAGAATGATGACACTAACGTAGATGAAGTAGCACAGAAGTAATGATAATACTCCCTGGCTAAGATTAGGGCTTTATTTAACTCTGTTTTGCACATACTTGCTTTATGATACTTTTTTAGCTTGCTGTTTCACTTAGCTACACGTGCTATTTGGCATTCTTAGCTAAGTACTATAAGAATTTAGTGGGAAAACAATTTTTAGTCTTATGAAGTCAAAACCAGTTTTTTCTGAATGTTTGAAGGAAATTCTCTTCTGAAAAAGTAGGTTTTAGGCCAGATTTCTGCTTTCCAGATCTCTGTCATTTTAGCTTCAGAGTAATCTGAAGTTATAGCCATTATTGATTTGTTTTAAAAAATATTCTTTATAGTCATAAATGCTCAAATTTTCTAAACCAATTAATTGTTGAAAACATGCATTACTTTATTCATTACTTCTAGGAAATATGCTGAACAATTTTTAAGCAGTATGTGACAAAGGCTTAAGATGAAAAATACTATACATACTTAAATTTTCAATTTTACCGTAATAGCTGCTAAATTCCGTGTGTACTAGTAGAAGCATATGCAATCCTGGAAGTCATTATGCACATATACAACTTTATACATTTAAGTAATTGTGTTTGCTACAGTGGGACCATTACATGAGTCAGACTATTTGGCTTCTGTAAAAGTCTTTGGAGGACTTTGATCAGCCCTCAATGAAGCCTTTATAGGGCAGTTCTCATTGAAATAAGTGGACATTTTACTTTCAGCATAGATTAAAAAAAAAATTGGGATGAAATTTCTTGGAATCCCAAGAGATTATAACGATCTGCATTTTAAAATCTTGCCCTGAAATCTGCTCTGCAGAAGAAATGATATTATATCTACTCTGACATAGTCCTGAATAGAAGTATACATGCATAGAATTACAGTGAGGAGGCTGCAAAAATCTAAATTGCATCTAGAATTTTGGAGGCGGCGAAGGGGAAGGGCATGTCAGGTCCTGGATTCAGTAGTATTGATTCCAAACATGAACATCCATTGAACCAACCTTAAGTCTCTTAAATATTCTCAGCTCTTTAGTTGCCATATTAATAGGTTATGTTGCCTAGTGTTGCAGTACAGCGATTCGTATTTCCCCTTCATTGTAGATACATTCCACTTGACCTGAATTAAATGATCCTGAATTTGACTGCACCGAAAATTTCAATACACATGCCATAATCAAATCTGGTTGTAATTAAACTAGTTCAAATTTTTATATTCTCAATGGAACAATAATATTGCTCTCCATGTGTGATTTTTGTTATGCACAAATGTTCATGCATTTCTAGGTGGATTAAATAAATCCAAAGTCATTACAAAGATTAGGCTAACAACAAGCTTGAATCCCACTATTGTACACTGTGGTACTGAAGGAAAGTTTGCATAGGACAAGAGAGAGGAAGGACAGAATGAGTAGGATTAGAAATTTTTTTTTTAACTGGATTGATAAGTAAGATGCTGTTCTGATGGGAAAACTAATACTCTAATGACAGACTCAAGAAACAGAAATTTATCAGTGGGATGCTTACCATATGTGAGGAAAGCATTAGTCATAGTTTAGACAATTTTTTACTCTAATAAAGGGTGATATTGGTGGAGACAGGAGATGGAACATTGCGCAGAGCTAGTACATTTGGTGCCATCTTAAGTGCATAAAACACGGGGCTACACTGAACTCCTAAACTCCCTCTGTAAAGAACCCACTTTACAAAATTAACATAATGAAGAGTAACGAGAAGTTTATATTTTCTTAAGGATCTAAGGAGAGACTAGATTTTGGTTTGGCTGGTTTTCTTGTTTTACAGCTGCCTGAATCAAAAGGAAATAGCAAATATTTACTGCATGGGGGCATTGCCTTGAACAGCACATGTTGTATTTTTGACGTTCAAAAATGCTGTAGTCTAATCTATGCTTCAGAGGTTAACAGGAGGATTTCAGCGTTCATGTCCCTTACAGAGGGACTGGAAGTGGACAGTTAAGTCATTTATTCAATATTTTGCATAGTTCAATATAACCTTAATGCCAATCCCATCTCAGGCCCTGTGTCAGCAGAATTTGTCAGACCCTGGCTTATGAAAGTTATGCAAAAGAGTAGTAAAAGATGGTAAGATTCCCTGTGTTGTATGGTCTCAGATGAAATATGTCTAGAAAAGACATAAAGAAAACATACAGCCTATTCCTTTTCTCTAGGGCAAGATGAGCTATTCTTACAGAATTCGTGACCAGAAACCTGTCTGGTCTGCTCTGTAAAAACCTGTGGCTATGGAGAATCACAACCTTGCTGGGCAGTATTGTCTTGTACTTCCCTATTCTTTCTATTACTAAGTTTTTTATATAGCCTCATTTTAAGCACACTGCCTCCACCTTCTTGAGTTTGAAACAAATTCTTTCCTGTCTATCTAAGCAGGACATGGAGATTTGTTAATTTCTTTTCATAAATTTGAAGAGTCTTGTTTTCTCTCATTCTTTCCTGTCTAGACTATAGAAAGCCCAGTGCACTCAGTCTTTCCAGGTGTTGCGCATTGTTGTCCTCTTAGGATTCCAGTGCTCACATCCATTTGTATTTTTTTTTGAAGTCTGGTTCTCCAAATAAGACACATTACCATGAACAGCTGGCTGGATTTAGCTGGCTGTGTTTAGTGTTCCAATAAAGATCAGCTGGGGGAATGATTTGTGAAGGAAATGTATCTGAAGTGGCTGTATCCTTTATTAGATTCTTTTCCACATTTTTAGACTATTTCGTTGCAGCTATTGTTTTGAAATTTCCATTTTTAAAAAATGAAAATGTGAATATTTTATTTTAGATACTCTATTTAAATACTCTGAGTTTTTAACAAAACATTTTGCATTTATTTCTGTGTTAAAGTTCCTGTTGATGTAATACTGTAAATATTATGAACTCCTTGTTCTTCGTATTAAAAAACAAATCCCTTTTTGGTCCCTTTTAATATCTCATAATCTCATATCTTTCTTTCCAAATAGATGAAAGCATTTTTACGTGTAATGTGTAATGTCTCCCCAGCCAGAGTATTTGATATTAAAGATTGATTCGATAGGTGTTCCCAGTGCTTCAGAGCCAGTATGCCTCCATTTAGCTTGCACAGTTGTTTCATAAAATCTTCTTGTTGGAATATATTTGCTTTTTCCCAGGTTTGAGCTTAACAAGCAAGTATATGAGATTACCTGGGGAAACAAAATGCAAATGTGCTGAAGTGTTTGACAAATAATTATACCTCAAAGGAGGTAAATCTCCTCCTTCCCCTCCAAATCTTTAAGATAGCTTGCAGATTGATATCACTGCAAAAATTAGCACTTCTATAAAGTTAGCACTTCTGTATAGTTCTGACAAAATGCAGAAACAATGAAACTGAGAGTGAATGTTCAGATGTCTGGTAACTTCAGTAGATTTTCATAAAATGTGAAACTATTTTCTGCAATGTCATAATTCAAGGTATACCTGTACACTCTATCTTGATGGCAGTGCTATAACAAAGCAGAGACCTTTTTATTAATTTTTACTTAGGCAAAATTCATAATAGAATCTATAAACTACATTCAGCCAGAACAAGAGCCAATAGCACTGTGTCGGGAATGAATTCAGCCTGTTGCATCCATGGGTCTGTTGGCATTGCGCTCTGAAGAGTGTTTGAAGGACAGGGTTTCCCAAGAGCTGACTACAGTCCAGCTCTTTACTCTTTTCTTACAACAAAACAGTGAGAAAGAAAAAAAAAAATGCCCTTCACGTTCAGAGCCCAGGATATCCGTATGTTTTGTTTTGGCATTGTCTTTAACTGTTTCAAAATAAGCCAAGCAGTTTATGCTAATGTTTTCACCTCTGAATACTTCGCTACTTCCAAAGGAAACTTTTACAAGTTAGAGTTCATGAGAAACAAACTTCAGGTGGAGGGGACAGTTGTTTTTGTGATGAACAGAATTTCAGAAATTGCAAGTTTTTGGAAGGCAGAAATTACATTTTCTTCCCTCCTTGATTTTTAATCTTTGTTTCATTTAATTTCCTGGAATTAAAGGAAAAATGGAAATGTTAACAGACTGGAACAGGATGGTTGAGAGCAGTATACATTTCACTCCTTGTCTATGTTATTTTATTCTTCAGTTTCCTTTGATTCTTCAGCAGATACTGATGGAGGAGTCAAATGTTTCTGGAATTTATGTGGATGACAGAGCTAACACAAGGGGTACCCAATAGATAATACTCAAGAAATTCCTCCTCTTCTTCTTAGTAAAATAGTCTTATTTATCTTGATTGGTAGCACATTGTGTTCTAGTATCAAAGACAGGCTCTGTTCTGAGGAGATATTTAATATTAGTAAACTATGTATTATATCATCAAAGTGACTGTGATTTAAAGCAAAAAAAAATTCAGTTAGAGCAGTAATTAACCACTTTATCATCAGACACTATAAATTATGTTATGCCTGATGTTGGATCTATTTGGTTTTGGTTTTATGATAGCTAACCCATAAAATAGAGGTACTTCTGGACATACGTACTTATACAGTTGTTTATCCCTCTTGTTAATTTCCAAGAGTCAAGACTCTATTGATCAACAGAAAGAATAGACTTAAGGTTATAGTAAATTTTTTCCTCCAGAGGCTTAATAAAATGCATTTTTTCTGTTAACCCACAGCTCTAGGTAATTGAAAGTAGCTTCCATTTAGAAGCGTGTATGTGTTCAGAGAGTAAAGCAACCGCCCAGTTTTTACAAAGGTAATATATACTCTCTGGTCTACTTTAGAAATGGATAATATGAGTCAACTCCTGCTGAGATCTTTCAGATGAGGAAGGGACACTGGTAGTTTAATATTACAAGAAACACTGTAGAAGTGGAGTCTATTGGATCTAATGGAGTGAAATTTGTCTATTGGATTTAGTAGCACTGATAGAAGAAGTCTATTGCTCAATCTAAAATCTTCATGAGTGCTTAAATAAACCAAATGACCATACATTTTCTTTTCCACATCTATGTTGACTTGGTTTTATAACCTTTTAAATTTCCATGGCCATTGTGGTAAATATCATATTGAACGTTCCTGACAAATGCTAGTGGCTTTCTAGTTACACAGCTTTCTACATGTGCTGTATCTGCTGAACATATTGGCTGGTCCAAAGTTTAAGAACTTCTTGATTCAAGATATTTGCGGTTCGAGTTATTTTAATTCCTAAAAAGATTAAAGCTTTAATAGGAATACCTTTAGAACTGAGAGAAGATAGTTCTTTTGAAAGCAACCTGTGGTCTAGAGGGAAGGTGTAAAGGGTTGCACATGCCAGTTTGCTCTGAAGACTAAAGAGAGGCTGCAAGAAGGGGAAACCACTTTAACCCTTTAACTGGTATTTTAATTTTTTTAGCTGGATGTCTCAGAACTCCATTCAGGTCCGGGGCCTGCATAGTTATGCACTAGACAAGGAAAAGTTTTCAGTCTCCAACAGATACAGTCTAAACAACTAGACAGAGCAGATAAATGAAACCAACAGATGGAAGGAAGTGTGGGAAGAGAACAAGTGACAGAAATAGCTGCATATTTTAACATAAACGAATTGGATTCACTGTTCTTGACATATCACTGTCTATGACTACAACAGCACTGCATGTTCAATGTAGGTAATTAGCTAGCATCTCTTCAGCCACTAAACCAAAGTTCACATGGCATCTTTTGCTGAATAGCATCCTTTAGTTTTACATTTTAAAATGTTTCTTTGTCCTCAGTGCCAACACAACTTGCTGACTTTTGAATGTAAAAAGTAATGATTGTGGAAATTTTTAGCACTAGCTTTTGATTTACCTGAAAAATGTCAGCTTGTGTTCAGGAAGGGAGACTGACTGTCTGTTTCCAGCTGAATTTGCAGTTCTTGCTTTCAGTGTAGTAAGATATTGTCACAGGTTACTGGAGTCATGCCAAAGTTAAAGGTTTCTTTAAAAAAAAAAAAAAAAAAAAGACCTGAACCACTAACAATACTTTGTTATTGAATGTATTATTATTTAAGATGACCAGAAAGCTGTAAATCATTGTCTGATAAATAGGAACACATTAGAATGACAGATATTTCAGTGTTGAGCCAATGTATTGTAACAATATGCAATAACCCAACTTAGGAAGTGATTGTGTCAAAGAAATTCTTCTGGAGATCGAGAATACTGTTCTAATGGAAGAAAGACTGGATAGGCACACTGTTTTATAAGCATGCCGTGCTTATATATAGAAGCTAGTTTTTACTTGTATGTAGCCTTTTATTATTTTTTAATATTTAACTAGCCACAATGATGTCAGAGAAAGCTGGCATTAGACTTGCTCTGGAAATATCTTTTTTTCCTCTCTCTATTGACTAGAGAGGGAGATCTCCCTCCTGAAGCAGGAGCATCCAGCTTATGCTAGATGTCTAAATTCTAGGTATCAAAAGATTGGTCAAATGAATCCCCTCAGTTGAACTTTATAGTTAAAATGTAAGGATATCAGGAATTATCTTCAGCTGAACTCATAAATTGAGTTTAAGTTTAATGAAGCAAAAAGTGTCAAATCCTTAGATATTCTGTGATTGCTTCATCTATATACTCAATCTGAAGCAGAATCTAAGTAGTCCAATGAGTTTTGGTCTATTAGGCTTGCCTTTGAAACCATGAAGAATATAGACCTACCTAGGAAGCAGATATTCCTGTTTGCAAGCTCTTACTTTCAAGAACAGTTTGTGTTTGGTTGGTTGGTTTTGCAGCTTTTGCAACATAGGCACATAGGATTCCAAGGACACCAGCCTTCTGTTATCCTGATTGTAAGTCTTGCCTGTGAAGTCAATAGGATTGTATGCGTTTTCTAGGCTTAGTTCTTCATGTATTTTTATGCCATGTCCTCTTGGAACTTCTCTTCAACCTATCACCCTTGCACCCTGTTTATAAAAGTTCTTACATTTCTTCCCATTTTAGTAAGTGTCCCTGTCTTGCATCCTGTATATGAAGGAAAATAATTGGCCTTCTTGGTCTGAACCTTTGCCTTAGTTTCCTTTCCAAACTGTTATGAATAATTGTTCCTTCTTGGTGTTTAAACTAACATGCTGATATTTTTAGTTGTTGATTGATTAGTAACCTGTTTAATATCTCTTCATCTCAACTGCTTAGTGGCTGAAGGGAAGGCTGTGGATGTAGTCTGGATTTTAGTAAGGCTTTTGATACTG
>NW_009215814.1:0-12242 GCF_000690835.1 Fulmarus glacialis
AGTGCACCTGTCTAAGCTGTGAGCTGCCACATGCCACATGATTGTGCTCCACTTACCCTTTCCATTCTATATATAAAACATTTCTCCAAATGATTTGTTTTGTTTTTTCCTATTGCTTCTGAATTTAGCTATTACAAAACATGTAATTACAAACATTTCTACCTTCATCCTGGTGTCCTAAGAGATGGTATTTTTTGCAGTTCATCAATCAAGACCATTTGGCTAGATTTTGCAACCGATATGAACACACCTGGTTAGCCTTAAGAAAATTTGCCCTGACCTTGGACTTGTTAGGAATTTTTGAAAGGTAAGGATCAAACTGTTCTGAAAGTATCAACTGGATGATGAAAATGCTCCCTAAATACTTTTGGTGAGGTAGATCTTTAAACATCCCTAAATCACCCTGACCTGCTGTTCTTTCTTTTTATTTCCTAAGGAGAGGGTCAGTGTAGTGTTTTCACTTTTGATCTTGCATCAACAAATGTCATTCAAAATTTTATCCAAATCTGATTTGAATGCCTTTGCCCATTTGATATTTATATACTTATGGAGTGACTACTCTTTAATATTTTTCTTGGTGAGAGAATACATAAGCTTGTTTTGTGTGGATGCTTTGAAATATGGATGTCTCATGTTATGCCTTCATTTTTAGTATGAACATGAAGAAGGACAAAGTTAAGAAATTCTACCTGAGCTGGTTGATGTGAGTGTGCAAATGTTGGTATTTGTAAAGTTAGGTTGTTTAAGGTATGATATTTCATATGAATGGTATCTAGATAAGAACTTGCTATGGAGGTTCTTGGGATTTGAAATAAAATAGAAGGCAATTGAAAGACAATGAGATGGATCCTCTTTGAGTTGTAAAAGTAGCATAATAGTCCTTGCGTATCTAAGACATGAAGAAAGAGATGTAAGGAAAAGAAAAAGAGAAGACAAAAAAAGAATGTTCACCAGGTCGTATACACATCTGAGACAAAATGTGTGAGCTTTTAGAAGAATTAATAAGGGGCTGGATATTATCAGCTAGGTCTTATCATCTAAGGTTTTGTGAGTTTGACTGATGTTCTGAATCCAATGTAAATAAACCTTTGCCTTTCAAAATCAGTATCACAAATAGTATTACACTTCATTTTTGGTATAGCTGATAATACTATCAAGGAAAGACCAATGGCAATGATGGTAATAGAACCTGAACTTGTTCTGTACCACCTAGATCTTGTCTGAAGCACATTGTCAATGGTTCTGAATACTGGTGGAAAACTTTCCTTTACTCTGATTTTGCTTTACCTGTTCTATTACTTAATAATCTCAATTAGCAGTTTAGTGCCTTTCACAATCCCCATATTCAATTTAGAAAAGGAGAGGAGCAATTCTAGGACATGATGAAAAGGATGACTGTAAGTTTATAACAGAATGCAAAAATTGAAAGCCAAGCCACAGTAACCTTAAATCAGAGAAAAAGAAGGTTAGAATAAAGAACCCTATAGAGTATATCAATTTTACTGCCATAGTTTAGGTAAATAAATGAGAGAGTTCTTTCTAAATTGTGGAAGACATGGATATTTTAAATAAACACATGAATTTAATGCTGTTAAAGAGAAGGAGAGGCAGTTTGCCAAGAAAATGAAAAGCTTGAACCACTCACTGTACAAAAGCAATGTGGGTTTTAATTCCTTCACTTTTGAATTAAGACATTTGTTGTCCCTTGTAACTCACACTATACCTGTTGAAGGCATCCTTTATCTGGCTGCGTTTTAAAGTGGTATGTGGTCTTGGACAACCTCTGATTGTACCTTTACAGCACAAGAAGGCATTATAGGTGGCCAAAGGAAACTAAAACTCCAGAGTTTATTTTATTCTATGATCAAATTTGCTTGCTGCTATTCAGGCTGAATAGTCCCTTATGCTGAAATTAATCCCACTGGATGAAATCTTGTCTGCTTTGAAATCAGTGACAAAACTCTGCCGGATTTTAATGAAAGCTGAATTCCATGAGCATAAGCTATTTGGAGCAAAAAGAAAGAAGGCTTAAAAGCATAATGAATAATTTTTGTTTCATGATAAGTGAAATGAGCTTCTGATTGCTAGTTTTTAAGTCTGCCCAAACATTTTGCCTTTTAAAATACTATTTTTAAAATTAATACCCTTGCATTTTTAGACAGATAATATCTTAAGGATTCTCAGCTGCATGCTCAGAATGCGATTGGTAGAGGTAAAATCAGATACCTATTTCCACTAATCTTTCCATAACCTATTGCAACCTGTGTTGATTTCAACTTTGAACATTCATCAGGACGCATCTCCAGTGTGACCCTAACAACTTTTCTTACTATTTTCTGCACAAAACACAGAGGAACAAATAAGAAGAAGAATTCTAAATTTGTGGTGAAGCACCTATACTTTCTTTAAAAGAAGTATGCTCTCTAGACACTTCTGCAGCAGATGAAATGATATTCCAAAGACAGTGTTTGCAAAGTTGGTCAAAAAGTGAAGGAGAAAGCTTACTATTTTTTAATTTTTTTTTTTTTTTTTTAAATTAGAAAATGCTCCACACAACAAGTCTTAAATTGTGAATTACATCCAGATGATTTCAGCTTCTTGCCAGGCAGGAAATTTTTTTAGGGAAAACAGTGACAGTTGAACTCTGGTTTTATGTGGCTGTTCACACATGGTAAAATAACATGGCTCACCCTGTCTCCATTATGAAATTGAACATGGTTTACAGCAATAGAGTTAGGTTTAGCAAATTAGACCAATGAACTTCTGTCTGTATTCTTAGAAAATACTGAGGTATCACTAGAACAAAGTAGGTCTGGAATGTTGTTTATACAAAGTGGTTTCTCCAAATTTGAGCTGCTCTTGAAGGAAAACAGGCTGTGACAACAGAGCTTCTTCAAAACAATGAATTTAACTGTTATTTCAGAAACCCTAAACAGTAAGACACAGGAGCATGGTAGAGACAGAATCGGTTTGTTTGAGAACTTAAATGTTGCAGAATTAGTAGTTTGTCTTTGCTTCTGCAGGTTAGCTGTACACATGTATTTGAATGAGTTATCTTTCACAAAAGCCTTCTGGACTCAAATATAGAAACAAGATTGCAGATAATCAACATAAAGAATTAGTATTCTCCAAATACAAAAGCAATTGGAGAGGAAAAATAAACAAAGAACAGTGTGAAAGGTGGGGAGAGTAATGGTATATTTACTTTATAGTTAGCACTGGTTAAAGACTAGAATAATGTCCTGTTTTCATATAAGGAATTAAACCACACAGTTTACAGTTCTGTAAACATCCAGCCCACTATTTTCCACTAAAATATTTAACTTGAACTGGAGTTGTATAGGATAGATTATGTCCCAGAACTCATTTAGCTCTAGTCCTCTTTGCTGAATCAGCAGATAATTGTGCTATCAGTAGCAGTAAGTTTCTGACTCCAGAGCAATAAAAGTAAAGCAGGGTATTTAGTAAGAGACAAATATAGTTACATCAACATCTGAGACCATGATAGTAAGCAAGAACTTGAGACACAGAATGTAGAAAGGTGTCAGTGGTATCAGTGCAGCCCATAAAATATATAAAAAACAGCTGATTGTTGATTTCTTTGGTCTGATCCTGTTTCCATTACGGCAGTAGGAAGATCCTTATTAATTTAAGTAAATGATGAAGCAACAATATCTGTCTTCAGAAAATTAGTAGAATCCATGCAGCTGCAAAACAAAATCCCAAAATGTCAGTGGAGTTAGTAGATTATAATTACCCTTGGAATAAACACACATTCTAATAACCCAAAATCAACAGAATTGAATTCTCATGCAAAGAAAATGGCTGTGGTTAAATATTGGTCACATTTTTTAAAAATGAGGTGTAAAGGGCTTAAAATACAATCATGTTTGAAATACCGTGTCTGAGCATCTAGTCATATATTCTACGCTCCATTAGCTTCCTTCTTGAATCTCCTCCTGTGTATGGGAATTTAAATCATGGTGCAATACTCTAACACATGAATTGTAGAGTCAAGGATCACTATGATAATGTATGTTAGACACAATACCATGGTATCCCAAGCTAAATCATGAAAAACTTGGCTTATAATACTATATATATATTTTACAGTAGATATGTACTTAAATACTTTAGTACTTACATGAGATATAAACCTATTGGATAACTTCTAAATAACATTGTATGAGTTCAGAGTTCAATCTAGAGATAATAAACTTAAATAAATAAATAAATAAATAAATCAGTATAAAATCATCATTCTAAGCAGTAATCTGAGGGTAAAGCCAACTAAGATTCTGTATTCTTAACACTAGAAATTTTCAGTAACCTAAATCACAGAACGATATGTTGATCCCTACGGAGATAAGAAAGAGCTGATAAAACAGTGCCCAAAGGATTTCTAAGTGTAGCAGGATAGGCTTATGTATACTCAGAGTTCCCTTCATCTCAGAGTTGGTTTAAGAAATAGGCTACTGGATAAGATAATGTAGCTGAACAATCCATTGAAAAGAGACAGCAAAGTAATGAACATAAACATATCAACACCATAGTCTAGTAGCTTAGTCATGACTAACTATAGCTTAGTTGTGACATTGCTATGACTATAATATGGAATTCTCCATGAGAAAACTTTCTTCATTTAAAAACTGTAACATCATGAGAACCTAACAATACAAGACTTCTACACCAGAAACATGTGCTCGCCAGACTAGGTAAAATCTATTTACTATTTTTTATATTAGCAAGTCAGATGCTATCTTAACCATGTTTTCCATGCATTCACAGGAAGAGAGATTCAATTATCTGTTTCCAACTAAATAAAGTCTGTCTTTCAGAAATATGGATGCCCTCATTTTAGCAAATGCCATAATAACAGGAGTATCCATTCTGCATGGATATGATCAGTATATGCAAGCTTTTGCTGAGCTTTTCTTTCATCTTCATTGACATTTTAGCATGTCAGTAATAAGACAAAAAATAGCCTCTAATTAAAGGAATTTCTGTTCCTTTCTGCTATAGCATCACTTCAGATCAGTTTTAGCTTTTCTCCATATCAGCCTCATTACACAGAATCAGTATCTGTGTTCAGACTCCTGGAAGCAGAACATTTAATGACGCAAGCGAGCCAAAAAGTATTACATACATTTGCATTAGGGAACCAGGTGGTGCTAAGAAGCACTGTGATGAGCTAGAGGAAATAATCTTGAAATATGATACTGTTTTTTCCAGGCCTCTGTTAAATGACTATCATCTTGCACTACATAAAGTATGTTTTCCTGAGGTAAAGTCAATGAACTCAGTGGACCAGGATGAAGTCCATTTCACACTGTCTTTCCATCTTGCCTTAGCTTCTTTCCCTTCATTTCAGAGGAAAATCCTGCCCTCCCCCCTCAAATATAGTAAGGATTAATGCAATGCAGTTCTGTAGAAATTACTATATGAATCTATAAATTCTGAATCTAATAGAAAAAATTATTTTATTCTCTAATTTTTTACATTCCCCCTTTATTTTGTGACACTATAAAAGGAATATTCTTTCTGTTTGTTTGTTTTTTTAAATGCTGTAAAATTATCTCCAGAGCTTCTGCAAAAAATGGGTATTGGTAAGGGGTAGGGGTGGGGGCCAGGACAACAGGCAACGTGGAAACCTTCCACTTGATACTAAGTCTCTATTATGCATGCAGAGATAAATGGATATTGGGCAGTGACTGACGTATCTTCCATTCCTGTTCTGATGCTACCACAAGGGACTTTGGAGCAGATTTTCTTTTTTCCCCTAATAAAGCTTCTCTGGAAGCATTAAGAGGCCAACAGTCTATCTGGGAGCTAAATGAACTTTAAAAGTTTTTAAGATAAGCCTTTGAGAAACAGATGAAAATATAAAAAAATAAGAAACTCAAGCAAAAACATTTCCCAGATGATTAAAAAAATGAACAAAGTTACCACATTGATAATGTTATGAGAAAGAGGATCTAGATCATAAAGACAGATGGGCCTGAAACATGGAATAAGAAACAGATGGAGATAAAGATTTGCACATGTAAGTGAAGGAGACTTTTCTTTCTTTAATGTTTAGTCAGAACAAGGGTCTCCATTAACAAATCTTTTATGGGGTGAGAGGACCGGGAGATTTAAAAAAAAAGGCAGTGAGAAAGAGAATGTCCAGCTTTGAACTGATTGTGTCTTTTAGTGACATAAACCCCAGTGTCTTAAAAGTTAATATCTTTCTGATGTTTGTTTCCTATAATTAGTGAATTTAGAAATGGAACTAATAGTCTTAGATATTGAAACCTTTTATTCAGACTCTGAAGAAAGGGTGGGCAAAGTCAGTGTGAATGTCTACTGACTTTTGCTGTGAGTTTTTACCAGCCCTGACAGGAAACGAAGTCCTAAAACAACGAGTGGGGAATTTCGGTTTTCATGGTCCAGACACTCTCTTGGGAAACTGTCAGATAGCTCCCATTATGCAGATAATCTTTAAGATCCAAGCACCTCTTTATATCTGTCTTCTAAATATTGGCACTGAGCTATCTGACATCAGAACCACTATCACAGTAGCCCTTGGCAGGGCTGAAGACTCAGATACACTTAAGTGGATCTGTTTACAGCAGATGTCTCAGATGACAGCTTGTTTCCTAATTCGAGCATGTCCTCCCACAGGCATTAGGTCTGCATTTCACTGAACATCTCTCCAGATTTTATAGAGCTTTGCTGCTTTTTGATTATTAGTCCACACCAAATGTTGTTACCATTTCTGATAGGTAAATCAGGATGGTTTTTAACAGCTGGTATTTTGTTTGGGGTTTTTTTTTTTTCCTCTCTTTCTTTTGGTTTAATCACATTATGAGGTCAGAATATGCTGGAGATTTCCAGGGTGCTCTCTTCTGAATGTTGGCTTCCTGTCCCTAGGGAACCTTTCAGCATGCCTACATTCAGGTGTATATTCAGGTGGACCCTGCCAGGTGACCCTAGCTGACAAAGTCATAGCCAGACACCCTGTCCCACATCAAAGAAGACTAACAGAATCTATGATTAAGCTGAAATGTAAGCAGCTCTCCTAATATCTCGGTAAAATGCTACAATGTGTGTTTTACTGGACTCCATAATGCAAAGATAAAAATGGAGATGACTAAGATAGCACTTGTGCAGGTTATTATCTGAGATGTTCAAAAAAGGAGGGCTAACACTAAGGGATACACTCTGCTTTCGGATCCCTGCAATATTTATCTCTGGAACTCCACAGTGTTATCTGAACTTATTTCCAATTCCCTTCAGAAATTTTCTTCAAATTAGGGAATGTAGGCAACATAACAAAGGAACAATTAGATATCTGTCATCATTTCCAGTGACGGATTTAAAGTTTAGGACAGATTTTTCAATTGTGAGAGGTCAGTGCTGAGTGCAGTTTTGAGATGCTGATGAATGGGAAAGCACATCACCATTCTCCAACAGTTGAGTAAAAATCAAGATAGTAGTGTAAAACTCATTTTTCAGACAAAAGGAGATACAAAAGAACTGTTTGTTCACTTTACGCAAGTGCTAGTTGTGAACAGTAGTTATCTGGAATTGCAAATACCACATTGCCTCATCACTAGGAAGTGGAGGATAGTTACTGGTGCCACCAAGCCTGCAACAGGCACTGATGTGGTGAAGCCAAGATGTTCAATCTGTCCCTCTGGGTTCCCTTGGCAGGCAAGGAAATATCCCTACCCACCTCCCTGATCCTCCTGAGCATGGAAGCAGGTTTGATTTGTGTTGTATGGTCAGAACAGCAGGTTTGGTTTTTTTCCCTGATTCTGGATGCTTAGCCTCAAGCCAGGACCTAGCCAGTAGCCTGGTCATTTGACTGCAGCCCTAGAAGTTTCTAAGAGTTTTATTCCTATTTCTTAAATACTAACAATATGGAGGGTAGGATAAATAAAACACATCTCACCACCATGCACTAAAGGTATGATTTCTTAGTGTATTATTCTGTACTTTTGCTCAGTTCTCTTCGTACTACTACAGGGTTTGAACTCATCCAGCATGGCAAGCTGAAGCTCCATCTAATCCGATCTTCAACTGCAGGTTATTTTTCACACTTTTGAATAAACCGCAAAGAAATATAAAAAAAGAATAGTAGCAAATCCCTTTTCCAGTAGGGATTAACAATCCCACTGTCACAGATAAAGCAATAGAAAGGAATCACCGGACCTAGCTTTGAAATGGCTGCCACTTCTGGGATGAGTTATAACTTATGTTTCAAATTAGAAACAGAGGACATAACATTCAACTCCTCACAAAAGAATTATGTTACTGATGTTATGACATAATTAATAAAACTGGAATTTTAGCAGGATCCCTGTGACTATGACACATGTCAGTTATGATTAGCACAATGGAATGAATAAAGTGGATTATCTTGATTTAGATATATATTCAAAAAAGTCTGGAAACAACTTCAGAAATCTTCGGCAACTTGTTAGGAACTCATGAAGTTAATGACAAGGAGAGGTCAGCTAAGAGAGAGAAGTCAACTAAGTAAAAACTTTCAAGAGAAGAAACATTGGAGTGTCTCATTATGAAAAAGACCAGTCAAATAGACATAACACAAACAGTCAGTGGTACATATTCAAACACTGATCCCAACATTGCTGAAATGCTGATCTGAATGCAATTGGCTCATCACAACCAGAGCAGCCAGAGTTCAGGCTATGAGCTGTATGTTCAGGTGATTTCAGTTTACAATTAGAAGCTCAGTTCTCCTTCTTTTTCTTCGCATACTTCAACTAAAAAAAGTAACCGGGAGCTTTCGTATCCCAGCTTTGTCTCTCCCAGCTTTTGTAATAAGATGTTTGTCTCACTCTTCATGAGTGTGACACCGACACATCAAACAAAAGGGACAAAAGGAACTCTGCTTAGAATGAGTGATGCCATCTCACTCAATTAGGGCTGTGAATTTAAGAGTTAATCTTGCAAGTGAAGCTAGAATTTGATATTCTAATGTGTATCTAATCTTTCCAAGATTCCCAAAAAACTCCAATGAAAAGGTTCACATACAAATTTTTTCCAGTAAGTTCTTTTTAATCATCTGCTATCAGCCAGCTGAGCTCCACATTAATCAAACATTACCAAAGAAACGGCAATGACTAATCACACCTTATAACTGAAATCAACTAACTCAGCTGAGTATGAGAAATGGTTAATTACTTCAAATACTTATAGGCATGGAGAAGCCTCTAGAAGTCTTTTCCAGAGTGAAACTCAGAGAAAGTGCTATTGTAAATGCCCTTAATCATTCTCTGGAATGTAATAGCTTTCTTTCTGTTGGCTATATCTGTAGCTAAGGTAGATTTACGTGTCAACTATCTGACACATCTATTTTGCCCAAATACTGAGAGTATGAAATAATTCTATAGCAATAATATAACTCTGGTTAATGTTATGTGCTGGATGAAATATATGCCTTGTTGTTGTGGAGGTGCTTCGGATAGAGAAGAGCTGAAAGACTTCACCCAAAATGCTGGATTTATAAACACTGAGAGCCACTCTGGTATTCCTTATGCTGAATTTCATGTACTAAAATATTTTCTTACACAAAAGAATGAACACAGGACCATGTTCTACAAAACATAGTAAAAGAATCCTATGTTTTAAGCTTCTGAGGTCTCCGGATGGTTGCTCTCTCCCAAACAGGCTTCTGAAAATATAAATTGCTTTGGAAACCATTAATATATTATATTCCTATTTTACACTTGACTTTCTATAAAACAGAAATTATGATGTATGCTTGTGGTAGCAAGAATAAATGTACTAACCTAGCTAAAAAAATCTAATAGATGGATCTACTATTTACAGACACTTCTGAATGAGTCAACATACCTATTATTGAGGTCATCAAAGGGGATTTTCCTAATCTATTTTGTTCCATTCATTGGAATGGAACATTACAAAAGTTTTTGCTTGATTTAAATTACAGTGCTTAGCTTTAACATCCAGGGCCTGTAAATTTTATTCCAAAAATTAAGAAACTTTATGCGCTATTTTTGAGTTTAAATTTTAAAAGCTTAAATATTTTGGTTATGAGAAGTATAGTCCAGGATGTTAGTATTATTGCAGCTTTACCACTTAATTTGCATAAATTCAGCAATTTGCCTTAACAGGAAAAAGAGCAGAGCTGTAATAATGAACACAGCTTGACCCACAAAAAGTGTAGAAAAGAATATCTTTCATAAAATAGAGTTAATCTTTTTGAATAGCTGAGTTTCCAGATCCAGATCTACCTAGTCTACAAACAACACACAGAGCAGTTAGGGCCCTAAAATCCTGCATCTAGTGCCTTTTCAGATGCCTCTAGGTAAGACGGCCTCTAGCTGCCGTTTCAGAATGTGCAGGATTCCAATGGCATATCTGCCACTTCCAAAACTATATCTTGGGCACACCATGCCAAACAAAACAGACATACATGCAAATGTTTAGGCAACAGAATCACTTCTCAACATCACAAGATTCCACTGGCCCTCACCTGGAATTTATGTTAATTTAAGTTTCATGAAACGTATGGGGATACCCACTACCCTCATTGTAGCTTCTGCAGTGTATGATTTTCCAAGTCATCATAGTTAAAAATACAATCTTGCCATTTGTATCTTCAATTTTACATGCATATTACTGGCTCACATGACTAGACTAAGCATGGCTGTGGAAAGATACTTTTGAATGTGACATTTCACTTGTAAATAATGCCAGAGAAATAAAAAAACCCAAAACAACAGAAGTTGGTATGAAGATCAAAATAATTCTTATCTAAATGACTTAAGCCCACCTTTTCAAACTGCAGATACAATTCTTCATAATCAAGTTATGCAGCCAAAAGCATTTGTGAGAACAAATTGCATTTTCACATTAGTCTTGTAATAATATGACATGCAAAAGTCTTTGATTTTAAAGGTGGTTTAGTAATGTTCAAAAGACAAACTTTTGAATTATATTTGCATGGGATTTGGGGATTAGATTTATTACAATGATATTTACAGAGTTTTAGTTGTCTGTATGCTCAGCTACATTTGGAGATATCTAAAGAAACTTTTGGTGGGTGGAAAACACCCATCGATGATGATTATGGTGATTAGTGTGTGCTACTGCTATAAAATGAGAAAGCATTTTAAATCCTAGACCATAAAGGCCTTGGAAAGGTACTTTGTCATTGTGTTGCAACTCTTAAGGATCAGAAGGAAAAACATAAACTGATATATATGTATGTATCTACACAAGAGACTGTTACTGGAATAGAAAAAGTGTTTTACCTAAAAGATGAATATGTTATTTCACCTTCAACATAGCTTCTTCATTACAACTTTCTGGATAGAAACTTTCTGGGTTCAAAGCAAATCTTTGCATAGGGGACTTTATGCCTGCTAATCTTGAGGGGACACATATTCAAAGCAGAGAACAATATATCTACATTCAAAATAACTGCTTGTGTTAAAAAATCACATAGAAGAGGGTCTTGATTTTTTACTAAACTTCTCCTGTAACACTAAATATCTCTGAATGATGAGAAGATCAAATTATCAAGAAATAAGATAAAAGAGAGGATCAATGAATAGGGACAGGTACATACACACACTGTAGGAAATGTGGATGAGGTGTTTATCTTCCCAAGGCATTACTCAAGGAGGGAAAAAAGCTTAGTTTCTAAAAACAGACTATTTAAAAGGTAAATGCACCTCCCTGATAAAAGACAAAATATATCAAGGGCAAGCAATGACAGAATCAGGCAAACAGAATGCTCTTGGAAGAAAAGGATACAGTGTTATTAATTACAAATTAATAAATGAAATAGGCAATATTATCATTTTTAGCTATGAGGATTTTTTTATTTTCTAACTATGGAAGGGGGTGGATAAAGTGATCACCATACCTCAAAAGAAGAATATTAACTTAGTAACATATAGTAATTCAATTCCTTTTAATTATTTTCACACCCAGAAAATTAAGATTTATTTTGAGATTGCCTTCAGATAACACACCTCATAAGCTACCTTTCCCCTGTCTACATTGCTAATTTGTAGCTGAAAACAAGTCCATAAATGTGTGATACCAGAAGACCTGGTTCTCTTACATTTTGTGAAGTTGGTTCTTTGGGAGTCAGCTTAAGAATAGTGGGACAATTGCCAGTGAATTTATTTGCCCAAGATACAGCTTAAAAACATTGCAGAAATGGTGTGTGACTTGGGGAAGAGTGGCTGGAAAGCTGC
>NW_009215815.1:0-47132 GCF_000690835.1 Fulmarus glacialis
CCGCTGCCGTAGCAGTGGTCTCGGAGCCCCCGGGGTTAGACCCCCCCGACTGCGGAGTGGGCGGCCCGGGCGCCTCCACAGCCGCTGTGGGGGACTCGGGGCTCCTCGCGTCCGAGTCTGTGGTGTCCGGTGCGGTTACGGTCCGCCTGTCTCGTTGTAGGTCGGTCCTCGGCGCTTCCCCTGCAGCATCTCTTGGATAGCTACCAGTGCAGCCAAGAAGATGACCACCTGTCCTACGGGGAAACGGGAATGCCCGTCCCTCCTTTTGGCTGCACCTTTTCTGCAGGTAAAGTCACCTTCCGAAAGGCCCTTTTAGGGGCCAGGGTGTGGGCACCGCTGTCAGCTTTTTGTTTTCCCCTTACTTTTTAAAATACGTCTCATGATTTGGTTTCAGAGTTTCTTGTTTTAAAGTGAGCTGGTAATAGTGTACTTGCACTTAGATGTGATATAAGTTGGATCATGGTGCTCCTAGGTATACTGGTGGAAAGTATTCCCTTAAAGAAGCAACTACAAAGCATTTATTTTAATGTCTCTTTGTTTCAGCTTTGTCTGTTTCAAGGTATGTCCTCTTGGTAACAATGCTAGGCTACATAGTTGAAAAGTTGGGCTTTGTTCAAAATATATAAAAGACATAACAGGATGGAGAATAGTATGTAGAAATCAAAGAGGTGGATGGATGTCACTGGACTGTTACATGTAGCGTTTCCCCGTGATAAATACATGATGAGTCAAGTAAGCGTGGAAGCTTCCTGATCTTTAGGGCAAAACTCTAGTTTTGGAGTGAGCTTATATGTTTCTCCGAGGCAGCTTCCTGCTTTTCCAGCTCAGATCCATAGAAAGTACTGGAGGTTGTAGATGACAGGTACTATAGATACAGAAAACTATAACTAGAAAACTATTATAGTTGGTGAAAGAGGCCATTATCTCAAAAGTTGCTCCTGGAGCCATTTGATTGCCCATGTATAGCAATTCCTGAATGGAACATCTAGAAAAAAAGCTTGCCAATATTTCTGCATTTTGAACATTTAAATTGCTATGTAAATACTGTTTATTTCACAGCTATCTGTTTGCTGTGTACCCTATTTAAAGTGTCTGTGGCCCTGCAAAGAGCAGGGGCATCGTTATGAATCGGCTACATAATACACAAATACGTTTCAATTTCTTTTCAGCCCCGAATTTGGAGCATGTACTGGCAGTTGCAAATGAAGAAGGATTTGTTAGACTGTATGATACTGAAGCTCAAACTACCAGCAAACTCATCTTTAAGGGTAAATATTATATAGAATACGATCTTCATTTGTTGTGACAAGTATGTGATTTACTGGAACCAAAGAAAGCTTTTTGCAAGTCATTTAAACATAAATGTGGGCAGCACTTAAATCCTTTCATATTCTTTGTTGAGTCTTCTTTACAAAGGAGCAGCGTGAGCATGCTCTTAGAACAGCAGTAGTAGGTGAATTGTTCTGTGTTGTTTTTCGTGCCCAAGGCAAGCTGTTGACAAGTTTTCTGATTTCAGTGTCTGATGTTCTTTAGCCTTCTGCAAAATATCATGCTGCAATGCACTGAACTAATTTTGGCTTTTGTTTTCTTGTTAGAATGGCAGGCTCACTCAAATGCTGTATTTGACCTTGCCTGGGTACCAGGGGAACACAGGATTGTAAGCAGTCTTTTGCCATCTAACTTATTTGTAATGCTTTGGCAACTGTGTGCAGAAAATGACTAAAGCTTTTTATTTTTTCCTCTGAAGGTCACTGCTTCAGGAGATCAGACAGCCAAGGTGTGGGATGTGAGAGCTGGGGAGCTTCTTGGCATATGCAAAGGTCACCAGTGTAGCCTCAAGTCAGTTGCTTTTTCTAGATTTGAGAAAGGTAAATATTGATATTCCCTGTTGTCTGTTTTTTCCTTCTTCTTTCCCCCGGGCACACCAGTATTTCTGGGGCTAAAAAAGGGCTTTGCAAACTGACAGTTACAAATAGCAAAGGCAGACTGAGCAGCGACCTAGCCAGTGAAGCAAAACTAACTTGTTGGAACTTCACGGTGACCTGATGCTAACGTCTGCACATTTCTGATCTTGGGCAAGTATAAGACATAGTACTGAAATCATTCAGTCCTTACTTCCACACATAAGTGTGTAAATACCCTTTTCATAAGCTATCTTCTCTGGAGTAGTAGTAAAGAAAGACTAGGAAGAGTAAGGAAACTAGTCAAAAAGCATGACAGAACACTGGCCTGATTTTTTTATTTCTAGGACCAGCATACCAAGTGTTGGGGCAGAAGAGCCAGAAGCACATGGATGGCATTGTACTGTATTCAGTTAATTAAATTAACACTTTCGGAAGCTAATAGCACTCTTTTTCTCTCTCTCAGCTGTCTTCTGTACTGGAGGCAGAGATGGAAACATCATGGTTTGGGATACCAGATGCAACAAGAAAGGTAACTGAACTTTCAGATATGTATCAAAAAAGCTCGGTATCTCATGTAAAAATAGTACTTAGATGTACATGTTGGACTAATGCTTTCTATTACAATATAGGCAACACTTCAGTAAGAAGAAGATTGTCAGGTAACAGTGGACTGCTCTAGTACAGTAAAAGGGTGGAATAGGTATTTCTTCTGTGTCTAATATGTTTTTCCACTTTGTAGTAGTCTGAGATTTGCAGCATGATATACATGCTGTCCTGATAATACCCTGTGTATTGGTAAGGAGATAAGGGGGTACAGAATATATCCTTGTGTGGGACAGCATGTAGATAGATGGGCTGGGTGAGAGTGCTTATGTCAGAGCCATTCAGAGAGATGAAGCAAAGCTGGGAAGACTCCTGCCAGAGTAGGAAGGAAGGCAGAAAGCGCAGGAGCAAAGGAGCTTGTGAGTCCTGGGAGCAACTGAAGGTATTGTGGGAACACCTACTAAATGCAGGGTGAGCTCATTCTGCTCCTCTCTTTCTGTTTCCTGGAGCTTTTCCTTCCCTGGTCAGGTCATGCCCTTATGCCTCTTCCCAGTTCCCTGCTCTGTCCCAGAAGTTTCCTGGCCTGTGCTGCCGGAACATTTCTCACTCTTTCACCTGTCCCAGGTACCCTGGCTCTTCAAACTGGCAAGTAGGGAAAAGGGAGGCTCCACATGATTGAAGTGGAAGGTACAGGAAAAAAAGTAGAAAAGTCGCTTTACTCTAGCAAAGCAGTAAGTTTCATAAAGTGAGAAGTAGCAGACAAAAGGCTAATAGAAAATTATGAAGTAGAGTGGAAAAGCACTTTAAACCTACCTATGAGTACAGTTCTGCTCGGGATGAAATGGGTTGAACACTCCAGATGAGGATGCATGCTGAAGACCAGACCAAGGGGTAATGATTTCCACAGGCAGCCTGCCTAGCCCAGTTCTAGCTAAGATTGCTACATTGACCTCTGCAATTTTTTGCAAATGAAGTAGAGTGGAAAAGCACTTTAAACCTACCTATGAGTACAGTTCTGCTCGGGATGAAATGGGTTGAACACTCCAGATGAGGATGCATGCTGAAGACCAGACCAAGGGGTAATGATTTCCACAGGCAGCCTGCCTAGCCCAGTTCTAGCTTTAGTGTGCATGCTACATTGACCTCTGCAATTTTTTGCAATATATGCTCCTGTTTTCTACTGTGTTCTCATTGGTTTCGTACGTAACTAACAATTTTTGTTTTCAGAATACATTAATGATTTTAAAGGTTAGTCTCAGCCACTTCTTAGGATTTTTTCCAAGCTGCTGCCTGTTTTGTTAAAGTGATGGCAAAATTGCATAGAAACTATTAATTGAGATGTCTCTGATTTCTTTCAGATGGATTTTATAGGCAGGTGAATCAAATCAGTGGAGCACACAATATGGTTGACAAGCAGACTCCTTCCAAACCGAAGAAGAAGAGGCAGAACCTAAGAGGACTTGCCCCCTTGGTGGTAGGTATCTGGAGAACAAATGAAATGTAGGCCTGTCTTCTGAGGACGATGTTATTCATAGAAGTCTTCCTAAGTAATTATCGTGAGAAATATTTGGCTTGAATGTGGTAAATGCTGCAGTTTATCTTTGCAGAGGTAGGTTTTTGTGTCATGATCACTTGCTATGGCTGATTTTAGACATTGTTTAGCTGTCTAACAACCCATGTGCCATCAACGCCATCTTTGTGCAAATTCCGTGTGAAAATACATCTTTTTTTTCCAGAGAGGAAAGGAGTGGTCCAGCATTCCTTTTTTGAGGGGGGAGATAGGGAGGGTTGTAATTTTTTTTTTCATTCTTTTTTTTTTCCCCTAATTTGACGACACCAGTGACTGCCTTACTGGAGTAAGACCTGGTCTAATTTAACCTATTAAACCTTGTGATGAAGGCAGCTCTCTTATCTCTGACCTGAAAGGTATAACCTCAAACTGCTGCCCAAACACTTACCGCTCAGTGGCAATTTCACTGGTGGGAGTGTTCGAAGGATTGTTGTGTCCTAAATGGCATCTGGTATTTCCAGGTTCTCCTGCCTGGCTAGGAGGAGGTTCCCTCGGTATTCACTTGGCCTTGGACTAAGCAGCGAGATCTTGCTGACCTTGAAAGAAAATAAAGTTGTGGGGTTTTTCTTTTCTTTTTTTTCTTTTTTCCTTTAAGGATTTCCAGCAGAGCGTAACTGTGGTGCTGCTTCAGGATGACCATACTCTTATCTCTGCAGGAGCTGTGGATGGGTAAGGAGGGAGAACGCCTGCTTTTCTGTCTATTCTGCGTGTTCTTCTTAGTGGCACAAAAAGATTGGGCGATTTTTTCCTAAGATCACACAGTGGCCCACAAAGCTACAGTTGCTGTTAGGTAGAATTAGCAGAGCTATGCTGCCAGCTTGCTTTGGCAAAGCAGAATGCTGCTTTTCTTCCTTACTGGAGATGGCAGTACTGGAACAAATTATGCATATGTGGTAAATGGCCATTTTAGTGTCTTAGCTATTGGGCAGAAGGAGAGCAGTTCTTATAATCTCTCTCTATTCTCATGGACCTATTGGGCCTCAAGTAAACAGACTGTTGTTAGACCGTGAGCTGTTTTGGGATGCAAGTGTGTGCTTGGTGCCTGGATATGTGTAGGCATGCTTGAGAAAATGTTGCCTTGAGTTACAAAGGATGCATTCTTTTAGGTGCCAGATCTATTGCAGCGTCTTGGAGCTCAAGCAAACTGTCTCATTTTGTAATGGCATGGCGATTACCCTCTCAGAACTTGATTCTTTAGCAGGCTCCATGTGGTCACAGCCTTTCTGAGGCAGATAAGATTGACTTTCCTGCCTATGGCTCGTGAGAGAGGCTTGCTCCTGGAGAGCAAGAAAAACCTTGAAGGACTTCATTTTTAAAACTACAAGTCAGGAGTATAAAGGCATCCTTGTATTTCCTTTTAGTAATTGAAGAAAGTTGACTTGCGGACTGGTGTTTTATCTTGTGTTAGTTACAGAAGATGCTGCTGCTTCCTAATCCATAACCAGCAGAGCAATTGTTTTGCTTTCAGCATGTCTTTGCTCTACTCTTGCTCAGTTGTGCTCCTTTGCACTGGACGCTCCTCGGTAATGAGCAACCTGTCTTCCTGTGCTCTTTGAAGGCCCTATCAGCATTGCAAAAGAAATTTTGAAGTTGAAGACACTTGTGCTTTTTTATTTCAGTGTGATCAAAGTATGGGACTTGCGCAAGAACTATGCGGCTTACCGTCAGGACCCGGTGCCTTTCAAGTCTTTTTGCTACCCTGGGACCAGTACTCGCAAACTTGGTAAGTTATTGGAGGATGTATTTATGAATTTAAGAAGTGAATTTAAGAAGTACTGACAGTGCCATCTCTTATCTTTTTAGCCAATTATTGATCAGACTGATAAGGTCAGCAGGGTATTTTGATTGCCGATACCAAATTTTCAAGTTGAAGAGTGAAAGTGCCCCCCTTTTGTATCATTGCACCAATGATAGAAACTTGCATAAGCTTCAGCAGTGCATTTTCAGAAATGGAGATAAGGGAATAATAGAGCTCTTCAGGTAGAATTTAGCTAGTCATTTTGATGCATGAGTAGAAATCAGATTGAACCCTTTCTTTGCATTATGTCTTGCAAAGACAACAGACCGAACTGGGTTTTTACATTATAACCTTCCAGAGTCAAGCAATACTTGAAGCTGTTTGTTATCAAAAACAATAGCGCTCCTGTTCATGTTGCTCTGTGCTTCTTTGTATCTTAATGCCTTACAATGCTCTGATGAAACGCTAATTCCTGATGGCTTGTCTAATCAACTGTCTTGACACGGTAATGGTCAGAGTCAGTCCCGAGAACATGAGGGAAGTTCTTGAGGAGCTGGTTGTGAAATAATTTGCTTGCAGGGAAAGATTTTTCTTGAATCTAAATCGCTAGCAAATCAGGAGATGGCTTATTCTACCAAAGCATGAGGGTTTCTATTTATTTTTAATCTCTGCTTCTACAATTGGTTGTTCCTGTTATCCATTTGAAACTATCAAATAATCACTTGCCTGCTCTGAAGGTGAGATTCCTCTCTAAATATCACCCTGAATCCTCATGAGAAAAGGTAGATGTTATTCTAGAAACTTACCTTCTCCAGCAAGTGCTCTGTCAAACAGATAACCTTTCCAATGACAATCTCATCCGTGATAGAGATCCTTTCCAAATTTCCCACTCTAGGCATTTCTTTGAGAATGCCTGTTTTCCAAAATATCTTTTGTGGAGTTATTTCTTATGAACAACTTCTCTCTTTGTCTATAGGATATTCTAGCCTGGTTTTGGATTCCACCGGTGCTAATCTGTTTGCTAACTGCACTGATGACAGTATCTACATGTTCAATATGACGAGTTTAAGGACTATTCCAGGTAAATAGCTGCAAATAATAGCTGTGGAAATAGCTGCAAAAAATAGGTGTTACAGAGCATAGAAAGGCAAGTTTCTCCCTGTGACTTAGAGAGACCAGTCTGAATGCTTCGGACACCTATTCCATGCTCTTATGTCTAAAGCTACCCAAGAAGAGAGGGCACCTGGTTACAAGGGCTGTTCATATTTTGTTTTAAGCCTTACACATAAAATTAATAGCACAAAAACTTACATAAATGCAGATACTGGTTCACCCAGACTGAGACTAAGGGTAGTTTTTGTGTTATCTGATGAGGAATGGCTAGTGTCCAGCTGCTACCCACCTGAAGCAAGTTTGAATCAGAAGATTGCTTACTGGCAATCACTGATTTTTTAAGCTCTTAGATATGAATCCATGTAAAATGGTTGTATTCGGATATTTTAAGGTGTCTTTTAAATTTAGCTTCTACCACAATTTCTGGGAGAAAGCATCCCCAGCATATTGTGGAGACGCTTCAGCTTTTTAGATTCCTTCAGCTCTGCATCTGTGACCTTTACGTTGACGAGACGGCCCACAGACTTCGGTGCACGAAGCTGCTATGTCATAGGCCAGTGGCCGCTTCTCAGAAAGCGGCAAAACTTGCTAGATGCGTTCCAGCCAGACACATGATTTAGTTTCCATTGCCTTTCCTCAGTGTCTCAGTTAATTGAAATTAAATGAACAATGTGTTCTTCTGTCTGCTCTTCAGGAAGGCAGTCTGGTGGGTGGGAACGCTTCCAGAGCAGAGAAGCGGTGCAAGTAGTAAATATTAATAGATCAGTTGTTGAGGTTAACCCCGGGTGCCACTGCTGAGCTGTGGAAATACGCTCACCGGCCTGTCCCCCCGCAGGAGTGGGCTCTCTCCAAAGCACAGGGCATCCCGCCCTCGGCCTCCTCATGGAGCTCTTGCCTTCTGTGTGCAGCTGATAAAACCCAGCGAGCAATCTCGATTCACCCAGCTGGATGAAACGTGCGGCTTCTCGGTGTGCCGCTGTTCCCGCAGAGGGCAGTGCCTGCCCGCGGCTTGGTGCCTCTCTCCTCCCTCGCCGGCTTCCATCCCCATGGCAGCTGCGCTCCTCTAGTATTGAGGCAGCTTTAGGTTGCAGGGGGACGTGAGGAAATCCTCGCTGTAACAGGACTTGCCGGTAGGTCTGGCTTAGGAAGGGACTCGCTGTCCTGTAGCCGCTGCACTGAGGGAGCTGTGGGTAAAAATTAAGGGATATTTTGGAGTCTCGCAACTTTTCAAAGACCACCAGAGGCAGTCACCTGTCCTCTGGTCTGTGGGTCGCCTCCTTCGCCAAAAGCACTATTAAAACAGGGCTGGTCAAGGGGGTACCAGCCCTGCCTGGCACTACATCGGGAAACTCACCATTTCGGCCCCGATGAGAGGACGGGACATAGAGCGGCCGAGTGCTCTAGATCCAGACCTGGCTCCTGTGCCGGCTGCCCGCTCCTCTGGGCCTTGCAATACGGGAAACGACAGCCGTTCGGGGTGATGGTTTCAAGGCTTTAGCAAACACTACTGAGGCTTTAAATATAGGTAACCAGCGAGCATGGCTGACACGATGCAAGTTTTGTTGATGAAATAAAGTCGCTGGCAGCAGGAGGAAGGAGCAGCAAGCGCCTTCCTTGCCGCCTGGGTGGAAGAAGGCCCTCACTATGGTTTCTGCACGACTGCCCCTGTTAACATAGCGGGGCTGGTGATGGCGGCCGAGGGAGGAAGAGACAAGGAACCTTAACCAGAGTAGCGGGGCAGCCCAGGTGATGTCTCGGCCTGCTTGTCACATGGGTGAAGCTAAAGCTTTAATGAAACTGTCACTGCTTCCTAATGCTGTGGAGCTGTTCAGGTAAACCTGCTTTGTTTGGGAAGCCTGAAGGGCTCCAGTTGAATAATAAAGACTTCCTGCCCCAGAGCCCCAGAGCAAGGGAGCAGCGCAACCACTTTCTCCAGAGGATATGTGGCTGGGCAGGAAAAGCCTGTAAGATCAGCCCTGCTTGCGCAACCAACTCCACGGCTGTGCGCTGAGTGGGGCTTTTATTTTCTTTTTTTCTTTTCTCCTCACAGTGGCGGTTTTCAGCGGGCACCAGAATTCAACCTTTTACATCAAATCCAGCACCAGCCCAGACGACCAGTTCCTGGTCAGTGGCTCGAGTGACTGCAACGCGTACATCTGGAAGGTGAGGCAATTGAGAGAGACCCAAGCGTGCAACCCGGAGCTGCTTCACTCTTTAATTTAATTTGCTTTTCTTGTTCACGTAGGACACTCCCTGCCTCCCACTCCTACTTACAGCAGCATGGGGTTAGCTCTTGGCATGTTGTGCCTAGAGTGTGTTGCTGTCAAGGCTAGATGTAACTGTTTAATGTAAAATAGAGCTAACCTCCTGCCATCAATACGTCTCTCATCACTGCTGCTTATTGCAAGTTGCTGATCTTAATCTGGTTTTAATGGGCATTAAAATCCTCTTTCAATCCTGGCAATTCAGCCAGCTATGACAAGTAGACAGACAGTTCTCGGTTCATATTTAGCAATGAAGCACATTAACAGAAACCTAACAATTTAATTGTTTTAAAGGGCACTCTTTCAAAAAAAAAGCTCTTGCTTCAGATAGCTTTTTCTCATGCTTAATTTACAGTAGTTAAAGCCTTTGTATTAGAGCAAAAGCTCAGCCAGAGCCTTCAGCAAAATTCCAAAGTACCATCTGACAGCCAAGAGGCTTCGTCACTTGGCATCTTGTGCTGACGTGTAGGAAATGCAAATGTCACTTATAGCAGGGACCTCAGAATAAGGTGTGCTTCAAGTTCTGCTCTCCGTACTTGGCAGCTGTATGGGACCAGAGTGGACTTCTTATCTGAAGTAGAATAGACAGAAACCACAGGTGACTATTTATTTCAGGTTTGGGGTAATTTTTAAGGAATGCTGACTTGTTTACCCCTTTCACGATGAGTTTGAAAGTAAAATGCAAACCTTTGAGAGCAGAGGGCCAGCCTGCTGTGGTTTGAGCATGTATTCTCTTTGATTTGGGCACTTGTAAGCAGCTGCCCTTGTAAGCAGCTAGGTTGCTTACTCAGAAGTAGCAGGAGTGCAGCAGTATGGCTACTCCCATGCCAAGTGGTGTAATTTTAATCTTCCTCCTGTTCTGTGCGAATTCAGCAAAAATACCTGTGCAAACTTGGGTTGCGCATCCTGTGTTCCCATGTTTTGATACTTTCTTGGAATGCAGGCTGGGACTGGGTCGAGAGCATTCAAGGATGTCATTACATCTCAAAGTTTAAGCATTTAAGCACATTTAAAATGCATTCGTGTACAGAAGGCTTCTGTTGCTATCACATGTGGGTGACAGATCCCATTGCATATTTATTAAATAAATCATCAGATGATTACTTTTATTTTAATCCCATAGTCATGTTAGAAAGTGGGACTTCCAGCAAAACTATCTCTTTTAAGATCCAGAGGCTTCTTAATTTGTCTTAAATGTTGGCAGATTTTACTGACTCTGAAACATGTATCTTTTCCTGGGATGAGGACTCACTATGCTGTGAAAAAAACATTAGATATTGCATGAGTAATTAACAGGTAATGTTAGAAAGAACTTAATGACAAGTGCTAGCTTTCCATATCTAGAGAGGAATGAAAGGCAGAGCAAGGCTTTGGGGAGGAATGAAAGGCAGAGCAAGACCTTGTCCACGCAGATTATTTCTTTGAGAAACTTTTGCAGCAGGGCTAGGTTTTGTTTGGGTCAGCAGTTCCCAAGGAATACTGTGGCTAGAAGTTATTGCTGACGAGGACGCTGTTTCAGTCTGTTTCCATGTATAAATCACTTCCAGGCAATGAACACTCACTTTATTTTGTTGGTGTTTTTTTTAATTACTAGTTCGTCAATTAATGAACTGACTTGTGAACAGCCCTAAGATTATAAAAGCCAGAGAGCAGAGAGGTTTCTCTCTACAAAGATGGTACCTAGCTGAGCTACCTTTCTGGTAATAAAAAAATATCTTTTATAGATATATACTTCCATAGTTCCATTGTCCTTTGAATCCTCTAGTACAGACCACTGTGAGGTGACCATATAAAGTTACCCCTGCGTCTGTCCCAGCACTGGAATTTAAGTGCTCCTGTATCGTATGGTGCATAGAACTATATACGCCATTTTATGCTGAATCTTGAAGATGGATACAACAGCTGTTTCAGTGAGTAGAGTAACTAATAAAGTCCCATTTCCTAGGTTGCTCTTTTTAACCTTTCCACAATAGCTCTAACTTCCCCACCAATATCCTCTCAAATCAGGCAAAAAGCAGCACGTGCTGTGGCTAATCCTGACTTAACATGCACAGACTGGCCGACCGTCTTCTGCCAAACACAGTGGACACAGCTGTAACTACGCATCCTCCTTTAGTTCACAATAATATAAGTTTGATTTACACTGGGATAGCGTAAAACCAGTGTGTCCCAGCAAGAATAATTCTCTTCCTCTGCTTTCCTTTCAGCAATCAGTGGCTACTAGACCGCTATTGTGTCTGTTATGTGAGTATAGCAAGACCACTATTAAATGTAAACGAAGGTGTTCTCTGCACCGAGATCTCCTGTTGTTTATTCCCTAAATAGGGATTTAGTTTTCATGGTATTGCATGTTTTGGCAGTGAACGGAATACTCTGACCAGAGAATTTAGTGGATATTTAGTCAAGTGATTGCCTCTGCTATGCCAGGAAAAAAAAAGCAGCCTGTTAAGACGAACCTCTTTGTATCAGAACAACTTTAAGATCTGAAACTGGATATTCAATTACGGTTTTGCAGGCTGTTGTAGGAGGTGATCCACAAGAGAAAAACTTCGGTGTAAATCAGAAGCCTTCCCCGATGTCTTGCATCTTCCTTTGAAATCTGTATGTAATGTCTACTCCTTTGCCCACACACTAAAGGATCTGTTAATTCACTTAGTCATTTATGCAAATCCCCTTTATAAATCCCCCTTATAATGTCACATCAATAACGGTGACTCATAGCTCCAGAAAGGATTGCCTGCTGAAAGCATGCAAAACTTGGATATAATCTGTGTGTGTGTGTATGCGTTTGTGTTTTCTTCCTTGGGCCACTTAATGCTAGCTTCAGCTGTATCTGTCACTTACATGAGCTATAATCGAAGATTAATAGTAATACTGTAGAACAGGAGAAAGATTTTTATGAAAGGTGTAAGAGAAATGGAGATCAGTTTAATGAGCATGAGTGATTTAGGGAGCTTTTTTATGAACTTTTAAGAGGGTCTCTGGTCCAGCTGGTTGGTTGGAGGAGGTACAGGCACTTGGCAATTGCACAAATGCCAGTTCTGAAGCCAGTGATGGTTCATCTATAGGATTTTGTTGGTGGCAGTTTTATTTTTTTAATAAACCATTAACCTGTGATTGGGACATTTGTAAAATAGCAGCAGAATATATTTGCCTATCCTGATTCAAAGTATGAGCTTCCCAAACTTTTAAGCATCTTACCTGGAACAGGTAGGTAGAAGTACTTAATATAGTAAAATGCTTGTGTCGTGTTTTGGGCTGACAACTCCGGAGGCAGAAATCCTGTGTGTAGCAGGAATTGAACAAGTGTTTCCAGGCAAGTCAGTACATCTCAGTGCTGACCAGCTGCTTCACCTCTAGAAATGAAACATGAACTGATTCTTAGGGCTCCATCAGTTGTTGCCTCATGATGACAGGCTGAGAGCATTTGATTTATCCGTCTCATATAGGAAAGATGGAAAGTATTCACATGCTTCACAGGTGGGCTGTGCGGTCTTTTCTTAGTGATGTATATTAGGCTGCGGGGCTTCTGATTGTATGCTTGTTTTTCTATGGAATTTTTAAGGTTTCTGAGCCCAGCCTTCCTCCACGGATACTCCTTGGTCACTCTCAAGAAGTTACCTCCATTGCTTGGTGTCCTTCAGACTTCACTAAGGTTTGTTTTCTGGAAAATTGTCTTTCCCGTGAAACAATAGATCTGATGTGGCAACATCTGCTTTTCAAAATTGCAGCAGTATTTGTTAATTTGGGAGGAAATGTTTAGTCAATAATTTCTAAAAATGTTCATTTGGGGGGGCAGTAAACCAAGCTTGTCACATGAGTACAATGTATCAGAACTTTTTCATTATTTTCAAATAATTTAGGCTATTTGATAAGACCTAAGAAATTGCAAATGAACAAAGACGTCCCCTGATGAGAGCTTGTGACACTACCTGTAAGAGATAAAACTGTGAAACCATTTAATCAGGGCTTTCATAAGCCAAAAGCTTTTTTTGTGGTTCCATGCTTACAGCTTCCTTACCTGTCTGACTATTGATACATCTGCTAGTCTTGTACAGAGGGGCAAGAAGTTTTGAATGCCCTTTAAAAAACATGTGGACTCTTTTCATTGTGACCTTTTTTCAAAACCTGAACTGTTTTTATGACATATTTGTGTGTACACCCAAAAACCTACAGTGACATGGGGTCAGTAATTATGCACCAGGTATCACTAAGAGGAAGAGAACTGCAGTAGGAGGTTGGTTCAAATGATTGGCCTAGCTCAAAATGAGAAACAGCCCTGAAAAATCCTAGACAGTGTCCTAATAACAGCCAGAGTTTCTTTCACCCCACAAGCAAGGCAGCCACTTTCCCTAGCTTGCACTGTAGCACGGGGCCTTCAGAAAAGCGTTGCAGTGTAGGAGGGTGGGAGTCTTGCAGGCAAACAGAGGAATTGTTCCAATTGTGTAAGATGCACAAAAGTATAAGAATTACCATTTTAGATGAAATCTGTGATCTAGAGGTAGCCCAGCATCCTGATCATGATGTGTTGGAAATGCAGACCAACACAGCCTTTAAAATCATTACTGACACAGGTAAGAAATCTTCAGCAATTGTACAGATGCTGAAGCATGAAGAAAAGCGGAAAATAAGCACCTGGTGCTAAGACAGGTCAGGAAACTGCTTGGAGTGATTTGAGAGGCAAAGTTGCTTTCTGTAGGGACAATATTGGTGTCACGGAGGTCAGAGTAGAGGCACTTTCCCATCCAGATTACTATGAACTTTGGCCACAGCATTTCCTTTTTCTTGCTGCTGATTCCCATGTGAGTCACCAGCTAATCTCTCCGAAAAGAGCCATAAAATGTGGGCTAGGTGGGTTCTGCTTCTTCTTTGCACGAGATTCCACAGATCCTTTTGGAGCGCGTGATGCTGCGGTGGGAATCTAGACCAATGTTTCCAACAGAGTTGGTTTCTCTGCCAGATACTGCTGACATCTGACTCTGAAGAGATAGCGCTTAAGGCTAGTGCAACAGCCTTCCAATGTCACCTTCTCAGTGTGTTGCAAATGTTTGTCCCCAAGCAGAAAAGGTCCTGAGTAACAGAGACAGACCTAGATGCAAGTGCAAAAAGCAGCATGGCCACTTTTGTCTACCGAGTGCTTGAAATCTCAAAATATGCCCAGGCCCTTCCTGAGCAGACTGCCGTCTGTTATGTTTGCAAGGCAAACAGTTACTGGTGACCGAGATTTCTCTAGCAGAAAGACATGAAGGCGGCGGCCTCGCCTGCTTTAAAGCAAATACTGCTGTCTGGTGCAGTAATGAAACAGACTTGGGTTGTTTGGTTTGGTTTATGGGCAAATCTTGTACCCTCTCAACCAGGCTTCACCCTCATTCGTATTGGCATGATGTGTCTGGTATAGCTGTTCTAGTTCACTTGGCCAGTGATCCACAGGATGTGCCCTGGTTACTCCAACAAACTAATTTATACCGTAGATTGCCACGTGCTCTGATGACAACACTGTGAGGATTTGGCGCTTACGATGTCGTCCTGAGGAGGAGAAATCAGCATTCAGCAAAATCAACTTGGTGGGCTGGGTCACTCAGAAGAAACCAGAAGAACAACATGGAGCAGGTAAGGCCCCTGAGCTGCAACATGGCTTCTGAATTTTGGCTGTTCCCTGTACCAACAAAAGCCTTTGGCTTGTCTTATTAGTCTTCTATTTTTTTCATATTAGGCAGTAATTCATATAGCCAGACAAATACTTCTACTTGTAAATACTTCTGCCACCAATGAGACAAGCTGGTTGAAATAGCTTACAAGTATGCTGAAGTCTGTATGACCAGAGTGCAAAGCAAATATTCATTAATACAGCTTGTCGGGCAGCCAGATCTTCAGTAGGTATCAGCAGAGTTCAATAACTGAACAGCCAAAGGAGATGTCGTGTGTGCATGCACTGTAGCAACAAGTCACACTTTTTTTTATATCAAATAGTAACTGAGAGCAGTAAGATCATATGCTTTTTCCAGTTTGCTAGTTTACACAGTAAAGGGCTGACGGCACATATACAGCCTTGGAACTCTGTAGTGTTTCCTCCTGCCCAGTAATTGAATTCTGCACAGATTTCTTCACTGCTGCTATCAATATTGCGTCTCTTTCTTCAGCTTCATACAGTGGTACACTGACTGTCTATACAGACAAATGCCACGTTTGGAGTGAAAGTACTCCACAAATGCATGTAGACAATCATGATGTGATCATAATATTCCAGAATTAATCAGTAGTGTTCATCTGTTCATATGTTAAGGCTAGTTAACAAATGCAATACCTTTCTACAAAGCCTGGGCGATCAGACAAGCTATGCAACACGCTCTCACAGCTAGCAAGCAGATCTGGGCTTTATGGAGAAGCTAATCACTGGAGAGTACCTAGACCAGAATAAAGGAGCCCTGCATAATAGCACTACTTTGACTTGTCTGAAACTTGCATTTTGTTACAGTAGAGTAGGTGAAAGGAGAATACCCCCCCCCAAAGTGAAATAAGATGAGTTTCTCTGTAAAGTAGCTCTGAAACTAAGAATACAATAGCTTCCCAGCAGCTGGTGGTGTGACTTCCTGTGTTCCACCTATCTTTTCTAGGCACCCTCCAAATGAATTTCACCTTGGCTAACACAAATAAAGGCTGAAGGTCTCCAAATCCCACTAATGGGATAACATTACCTCTAACCTTTTGCCAGGGAGTAAGTCTTGCAGGAAGTTTGCAGGACAATAGCAGGGAGAGTGCCAGGTCTGCTCCGTAGCTGGTAAATGGTTTGTGTGTGCACACACTCTGCTTCAGAGAGGGCTCAAAAATCACTTTGTGTACTAGTTTCAGCAAAAGAGAAGTAAGCATAGGTCTAGTCCAGAAGCCTGAAACCTAAAGTAGGTTCTACACTAAAACTTTACAAGTCAGCTTTGGCAATTACACTAGAAAAATGACTTATTTCTCCTTGCTCTTGCTGCATTAAAGTAACACAGGAGGGAAGAGGAAGTACACAGACATTGCAAACACAACAGCAGGCTTCCTGCTTACCTTGGCTCTTGAACACAAAGCACGTGCTGCTAGAATATAGGAGTTATCTGCAGAGTCTGATTCAGAGCTGTCAAGCTAAGTACTATTTCAGACCTGCTGGGATGAGATCTAGGTAGTTCCCCACCCATTTATGTGGAACAAATTGTGAGAGTGAGGTTGTATATTGACTGTTGACCTATATCGTCAAGTGTAGCAAGCATGGTTTCCTTTTCTTTGGAAATTATTTTTGTAGTTTCCTTAAGTTGCGCTACTTTCTCTATGTTTTTGTGTAACCAAGTTCTGGAGCAGGCCTGTGCGTGGACAATTTGTGACTCTTAAATCTGGAGACTGATAAGATCACTTTAGAAGATTTGTAGCAGAGAAGGCAGGAAACATCTGAAATAACCTGCTTTGGTGTTATGCAGGTTGACTGCAGGTATTTACAGTATTATACTACATGCAATGGCAGCATAAATGGAAACAGCTTGGAACTGGCTTAGTAGAAGCCTGAATAATGCATGCAGTCTTACAAAAAAGCCTGATCTTTGTATTCTTTATCTCAAGTTTTAGGGGTGTTTGTCAAGTTTGGGTTTGCTTCTTGCCGTGACACCCATCCAACTCTCAGGATAGCTTTTTTCCCCTTATCTAGTGTCTCCACAGTATAACTTTCAGACTGGTTTGGGATTGAGAGTGCTCATACCCAGCTAGTCATGCAATATTTCTGCTCTATGAATTGGTAGATGGTCATTAGGGATCAAGAGTTGCTGAGCTTGCTACTTCTCTTCTACCTCTAAGAGCTTAGATTTTTAAGTGCAACTAATTCCCCAGCTGAGATATTATTGTCTTGTAAGTGCTCATGAAAGTAAAGATTAGGAGAACCAATCTTGGCAGTTACTTTCTCTTAGTCCAGATTGAAGCAAGTTGTTATGAAGTAGCATATTTTATCAGGAAAGGAGGCTTTAACTCTGTTTTGTGTGTTAGAGTGATTTGTAGTGGGTTCCGTTAATACAGGATCCTATTTAATTTTGCTCTGATGCACCAGTACTTGTATTTTGGATACTAGATAATACAGTAAAAGGAAGGATCGAAAGAGGCTTAGTGTGGTCATTTAGGTGCTCACTCGATGTGTTACTTGTGAGACAGTCCAGCGTTCTAAAGAAAATGGCAGGTTATTCACACTAGACTTCTTATTGTTCTAATGAAGTGCTTTATAGTACAGTGCTAATGCTGACAATTAGGAGTTCAGGTTAAACCCCTGGTATACAGAAAATGTTTAGAGCTCCTGTGCTCAGCAGTGGAAATGCATTGAGTAACTAAGGTGCTATCCTATTTAATTGCATTACCACAAGTTAGATGAATGAGGAAGCAGGCATCTAACAAACCCACTAATGTGTTCTCTGTTGGAGGGTGCCAGAAATAAACAATAAAAAAAAAAACTTTAAAAACCCCTCTAATATTGCTGCAGACCAAGATGTTTGCTATGTATGATTCCCACTGTTACTAGTGAGGTCCTTATGCCCCTACCTATGACTTACGTTTTAAGAAGCTGGGTATTCAGAACCTCTTTTTTAAAAGCAGGGGGGTTTACATCTTGGCTAGTGAGCTCAAAATCTACTGTGAAATATCTGTTTCGGAATCATTTGTTTTAAAGAAATAACTTACTACAGTGACAGATTTGATTTTCTTTGGAATTCAAGTCCTTGTTCAGGAGGTGAAGAATTTCTCACATTTCCCTGGGTGTGGTAAATAACTACCATCTTCATACTAATATACCATCGCAAAAAATCCTTCAGCAAAAAGACAAGAGAATGAAAGTATGTCCTTTCCTTTTCTCACTCTTTTTTTTTCATCTTTAAAATATGCAACTCTTAATGCCTGACTAGGAGCATTATTCATATGGTAGGGCATTATAGCGTGAGGCTTCCTTGGTATTGCAATTAGGTGAGGGCCAGCCTTGCTCTCAGGCAGCATCTCAGTACAGAGCTGTTGGACCGAGCCACTGCAAGGTTTCCAGCAAGGCTAGATAAACTTGGAAGATTCTAGATCTATTTTGTCTGTCCGTCAGTCCCTTGGCTGTAGCTCACATAAGAGTGCTCGTTACAGAAGGGATAGACGTCAGCCATTACACAAACTTACTGTATTATACTTACCAATATGATATAGGATTTTACATAGGACTTGTACCAGTTTAACCAAAATTAGAGGGATTTATGCAATCTCTTAAGTCAAAAGGGTATGTCTGAGAAGCAAGGTCAGTGCTGAATTCTTCTCCTAGTTGGAAGGGGTTTTTATAAAAGGGCTGTATTTAATCTGCTGTTCTGTGTCCTCATCAGACTACTTATTTCTCCCCTATCAGGACTGCCAGCCAGCCCACAGAGTACTCCTGCCAAGGCCTTCACAGCAGACAGCCCATGCATTTCCTCACCGCGGCCAGCTGCCTGTGCTCCCATTTATTCTGGGGACCTTCCCCTGTCTACAAACACTCCAACGGGCACTGTCAAAACCCAGACATCCGCAGCCTGCACCCCAGCCAAGCGCAGTGGAGCCAGCCCATGCGCTTCTCCCAAACTGATACCTTCCTCCAAAATGTCCATTAAACATTGGGTTACAAGGACTCCGTGCTCTTCTCCTCCAGAAGTGGGGAAAAAGGCTCCTTCGCCTAGAAAAGCCCTGGCAGAAGTCACCCAAGGTCTCCTGGAAGCCGCTTGCCCTTCTAAAACCCCACACTTGCAGTTTGAAAAGCGTGCCAAGAGAAGGCTTGACTGCAGCAAGGAGGATGATGTGGGGCAGAAGTGTCTGCAGGCCTGTAGCTGTGTGACTGAACTGGACCATGCGGCTAAGAAATCCAAGCTGAATTTATGTCACTTGGCTGCAGATCAAAAAGCTTGTGATGAAGGCTCTCTCAGCCTCCCTGACTTGGATAATGACCGCAAAGGCTCCGGCCATAGCCCAAAAGAGTCCTCCTTCTCTGGAAGCCATATTAATCCATCGGGCGTTCAAACTCCTCCCCATCTTTTCAGATCCCCATGCGGGAAGGACACTGAGGTAGCAGATAAAGAGAATAGTTCACCTGAAAGAAAAAATTGGTTGTCCGCTCTGGGAGAGAAGCTACGGACTGACAGAGCTGGCAGCCAGAATGCGTCAAACAGCCCCCTGTCATCTTGCAGTCCCGGTGCCAAACGACAAGAGGCTGTGGCAGCGACCACTTTGCCGAAAACTGTAAGTAGGAAAGTCAGTGACAGTGGTCATGAAAGAAGTTACCCCTAGCTGCCACTCTCCCCTTGTTTGTTCTCTCCTGCACAGGCATTCAAAGAATTATCTGATCCCCGTGATTATTGACAGAAGGGATGATTTCTGGCCTAATAAGCCAGATACATTAATGCTGTTATCTACTAATCACCTCTGTGCAGAAACAGAATTTTTAGGATGGTTGGTGTCCCTCATTTTAAAGGGACTTAGGGCACACAGGAGCTCAGAGGTCCTCGCAATCCCCAGCTGGATGTTCAAAGGATGTAGCCGTCATCTGAAATACAGCTCTACTCTGAGAAGCACAATAATGACAGCACATTTGCTGGCAGATCTACTGTTTATGTGTTCACCGTCACATCTGCCTTTCACTGGAAAGCCACTTCAGCATTGGAATAAAGAGCTAAATTCTATTCTGGCCCAGGCAGCAGAAAAATTTGTTACCCATGTTAAAACCGTGGTGCTAAATAATGCCATCAGTTCCTTCAATTGAAAACTAGCAGAAAACAAAGGAATTGTAAAAGAGTCAGAGGGCAAGACCTGACCTACATAATCCTACTTTTGATGTACAAGAAGCCTGGCGCAGACCTCATCCTAGGATGTGAAAGTTAAGCTTATAAAGCAGCTAAAAAAGTTGGCATGAGGGTTTAACATGCAAACTGAGAAATTATAATTACATTTTTTAAAACAAACCAAACTTGACTCGTCTCTGAAACTGGACTCCAAGTCCTACAGTGTCTTTGACTGAGTCTTATTTCAGTAAATGTTAGGTAAATTTTCAATCATCAAATTTTAGTTGTACTCTCAATGGAATATCTAATGCTAGAAGTTGTTGCCATCATTAAGACTTATTTTGGTATCCCATTTCTTACTTGATTTCACCTCTTCCAGCACTTCTGTCAGATATGAAGCGGGCAAGCCACCACTCCTTAACTTATGCATAGCAGTTGAACTCTTCATATTGTGATTGTACCAAGAAATCTTGGTTATAGGAAACCTACAACTACTTGTGCTTTATGCTGTACACAAGACAGAAAGATTTGCCCTGGAGAGAGATTACTATAGAACAATTACCTTTCCTGCCCAGTATGATCTAGTTCAGATTTTGGGATGCTCCTGTGTTGTACTCAAAGCCTGAGGAGGTACCTGGAATATGAGCAGCGTTAGTTGATCTGCTACATGTTGGAAATCTGCAGCTTTCTTATCTGCTGTAGGGAAGCTGAAACTGCAGCCAGTGCTTTTCTTATGGCAGTAAGACAAACCTGGGTTTTAGCCAGTGTTTCCTGTAGGTAGTAAGCCTCTTATCTGCGAGACAAACAGAATATAGTAAAGAACCTTTCACTTACTATCTTACTTGGGAAGCTAAACAAACTGGAGCAATGATGGAGGGGAGACTTTAAGACTTCTGCAGAATATGAACTGTTAACCTAGAAACGTTTCTTGTTGGTTTTGGTTTTTTTTCTTCCTAGGCTGCAACCACTTCAGTTTCCATGAGGAAGATCTGCACGTACTTCCACAGAAAGCCACAGAATGACTGAAGCGGCATGCGGCAGTTGCACCTGATGGATGTTGACACTGTGGTATCAAGACCAGATTTAGCAACGCCAACAACGATGCTCCGGGATTACACAGTTTGTTGTCAGACATTCATAAACTTGGGGTTTTATTCTTCTGTTTTTAAAGCCGTTAACAGTTGAAGTCAGCTGAGTGTGGAAAACCTACACAATACTTACTCATGGTCTCTTACTGACTTTGGATGATGGATTTGTTTTATAAATAAAAACGGAGTATTTTTCACATGGCAACTGTTATAGTCCAAAGACAGCAACAACTCTGCTGTGCATTGTTGACAGGCACATATAGCTTGTCAGTTTATGTTACTAATTTGCCATTGAAACTTCCTCTGCTTAAGAATAATGTGTAAATCATTACACCCTCCTGAAAAGCAAGTGTTGGAATGTGTGTAGAGAAACTTACTGGAGGTAGATCTGAGCCCCTTCGTGCTGAAGGGCATTTCTACAGTTATTCCTCTAGTACCGCAATGATTACCCACTTCCAGCAGGGAAGTTATGAATGTATTAAGTGAATATAGAAGACTTTTAAACACCCTGTGTCCATCCGATAGTCTTAAGAGGAGACAAAGTATAATCAAGTACGTAATGCCTGTACTTCTCTTGCCATCCCCTTTCTTCTCCCAGTCTGAAAACTTCTGTATTTACCGATGTAGCTGGCTCTTGAACCATCAGCACTACAGCTGTTGAGGCCAACAGCTTGTCACTTCTCTGAAATAAAATACTGGCAAGGTGTGTTAGAAAAATTAGTTTGATATATCCCAAATAGGCATCCCATAACAGCTGGTTGCTCGGTCATCTCTTACAGATTCAGCCTGTAGGAAAGGCATTAGTAACTGCTTATAACATAACTTTGTAACACTTTTATAATACAGTATCTATAAAATAATAGCTTGTAAATTGGGGGAGGGGCACTTGACATTTTAGAAAGCACTAGACAGAGTTTACATATTAATATTAAATGCTTTGCTGTTGTAAGTCATCACTGATGCTGATAGAACAAGGTCACTGAAATGAGATCACTGTCCTGCTGGCTAATGATACTAATTGCACAGTCATGCTTTCCCCAGGGGGAGCTAGTAGAAGATCCTCATCTTAGGTTGGAGCATTTACTCTGTCTTCTGGCATAATAGTTCCTATGAGCTTTTTAAAAAAAAGAAACCAGACCAAACCAAACCTCTGAATCCCTATTGAGTTTTTGTACTGCAAAAGAATTGAGGTATTTGAAGGGGATGTGATCCAACTAACTCATGTTTTCCATCTGAAATTTTCACACCTACTTTACAGTAGCATTGAATAGTACGGTAGCTGAAAGGGATTAGAGGAAAACATGCTGGTTTGTATTTTATGTTGTAGATTGTATTTTGCAAGGAAATAAATGACTTGAGAGAAACTGGCTTTTGTGAAAGGTCTCTTACAGCTACAAAGCAAAAGTAAATGTGTAGTGTGCTTTTTTAAAAGAAGACAAGTAGTCACCATCAAGTTGCATCTTTTAGCAGGAGCACTCGAGTACATATAGGGGCCAGAACAACTTTCTTCTGTTTACTGAATTACAGGCCATCATCCCATGTGCTTTGAGGAGATGCCATTAGGAAAGTGGGAAAGGTAATGTAGTGCTTCAGGCATTTTTTTATAGTTCTTGTTTAAAAAAAAAAGGATTTTAAAAAACTGATTGCCTGAATAGATCTAGTATCTTTGGCAAAACAGGAATATAAAAAATCTGTTAGTTTAATTTTAACCTACTTCTGGATATTGAGGTAGATGGAAGTAGTAGAAACATAACCCAAAATAAGTAGGTTTGGTATTGAATTCTGTCTTAATTATTAGAGCAACTGTGTGGGGTACAAGCTGCCTTGCCTACAGTCAGTTTTTCATGCAGAATTCTTCCATGCAGTTTGTAAATAACAGGTTGCAGAATAAGGAGATGTGGACCCTACTAAAGTACATGAGAGTCGTCAGACATTTCAACAATAGGATTTCATGTTCCTCCACTTCTTTCACAATATTTTCCTCCTCCAGAAATGTTCTGCAGCCAAACCATTATCTCCTATATCTTGTAAATGGCTACCTAGAGATGATTTACACTAATGGGTTACCGCTTGGATGAATAATATTGTGTGGAGATGTGAGATTTTCTCCTTACAAATAGTACTTTTTTAGTGAAATAACTTGTTTTATGGACAATCAGGCATAATTTCTTTCATCTTAAGCTGACGTCAACTTGGTTCAGAGCCTAGGAGAATTAACTGAAACTTATATTCTTCTATGTCCAACTGCCTTGACTTTATTGTGATAAAATCATGATTACAAAAGCATAGAAGAATTGCCCATACAAATTGTATGTCCAGTGGTTTAAGATAACCAGGGCTGTCTTTACCTGAGACACTTGCTGAACTAAGTATTCAAAGAACTGAGCTCTTGTTTTGAGTCAGCAAGCTATACCTCTGAATTACCTTTCCTTCTAAAGGATTTACAGAAACTCTGTACTCCATGTTTTATAATCCAATTAAGCCTTTTGAGATATTATTCCCAAATACTATGTATATATGTAAACCCCACCTTATGTATCTTGCAGGTTTTTCCATGCAGATGATATGGCTTACTGATGTCTTGTCTCTGTCCTCAGTGTTTACCTTCTAATTGCCAAGTGGGATTTGGGAATGACCACGGCAGTTTATGATGGTACTATTTCCAATAGTTGTTACTACTGCTTTGTTGGAAATTATGCCTCACACTGCTCAGCTATGAGCAGTCAACCAGTTTAGTTTAACAGCAGTTTGACAGTGACTTGAGCTAACCTGGCTTGGCAAAACTGAAGAGGCACTCCCAGGATCTGTACAGATGCATGGTCAGCAAGCTTTGGCAAGCATTTCTTCTGGTAACAGCACTGACTTAAGAATCCCTTGGGGAAGCTAACTACAAAGAAAACCAAAAATTTAATTGCCTCAGTTCCCTGACTCAGCAGCTAGTTATACCGAAACTGTTGAGGGGACAGAAGCGAGGGTGTGGGGACAGCATTGCCACTGAGGGAACTGTTCTGTCAAACTACCTCTTGATGTGTAGAGTTGGTAGCTTCTTGTTGGTCAGGGAGTGCACTAAAGTCTTCCTTTGGTACCATTGTTTCTGCGGCCATTGACCATGGCTGAAATCTCCTGCCATCTTACCTTTGAGAGTCCATGCCACCATCAGGGTACCATGTAAACTGACCTACAGAGGTTAAAGAAAAACATACTATTGTGGCATTGAAAAATGTCCTAGGTGCTACCTGTACATGCTATATAATTTCTTAACAAATTTTGTTTAGAAATAGATGCTTTCCAGCCAGGGATTTGCCAAAAGCATTTGGTAGCTGGCTAGAGGTATTGCCATATTCAAGGGTTTACGTGTAGGCCTTGCATCCAGAATGCCTCTTAAAAGGTTCCTCAAGGTCAAATATTAAGAGTTTTTCATAGCCAATACTGGTTTGGCAGTAAATGGGAAATAGCGTTCATCTTCAGGTCCATTACAATCAAATTTCATTCTTTACCTCCTGAAGCTGACCTAAACAGTTTTCCAAGTAAGTGGAAATTATCACCCTTTGTTTCTCTACACAGAAAAACAGAACCCAATGGCTTGCGTTTTTTCCTCCTTCTGATTTGTGTATGGCCCCTCTACAATAAATAAAATACATTCTGCTACTATACAGTGTCCATGTGCCATCCTTCAAAGAATAGCTTTGACCATAACCGAGTGCTCTCCATCTGCACTGCACAAAATGCAAATACGATGGAAAGCAAGGAAGAGGAAAAAGCAAACATGAAGGAGCCCGTACGTAATTTATTTTAAAATAACTTAAGAAGAAACATTTTATGTCAATTGTTTTATAGAAATGTGCACAACAATACGAGGACAGCATGAACCCAGAAGGGAAAAAGCAAAATTATAATCAAGGATTACATTTCATTTTTAAGCTTCAATCTGAATTATATATATTTTTAAATCAGAATAAATAACTTTCCATCTTAATTTGCGCATTATGGAAAAATTCCAGGGACTAAAAGTACAGCTAGATTACAACAGGAAGACCCATTACTCCAGGCTTATGCAACTAGACATAGACTTAAAGATCAGAAAGGACTATGTATAATGAAGTCCAAATACCCTGTCTTAATAATTTCAGCATGGTATCTTTAACTCTGTTTAAGCTACAGCACTTCTTATTTTTGAAGTTGTTCAGTCTTGATTTAAAGGCTTCAAGTGAAAACAGTTGTACATAAATTATTCTAGAAGTGAAATACTGTGAAAAGATTCTGACTAACTTACATTTTGCATTTGTTTAGCTTTGCCTTTCACCTGTTAGCTCAGATTGTTCACTTTTTGGTCTGGGTTAAAGATATTTCTACTACTATAGATCTTTTATCCAGTATGTAGGAAGCCCAGACATGAGACTGAACCACCTCTTGTTTTCCTCTTTCATGAGCTAAATAGACTCTACACACAAAACCCAAAATATTTCTCAAGCTTGAGTAAAACAGCTAAGTGCTTCATTCCTTCACATTAAGGTGTCACAGTAGTAGCTCCACTCGTATTAACACAAAGCCGCTCTGTGTCTTTCCTTCACCTCAAGGACTCAGCTTTATGATTTACTTCTGCCCTCTTGTCTAAAGAAGAATGGCTGAATTGTTAGGTGAAGTGTCTTCAGCCATCCACTTCTGTACCATGCCTGGATTTTTTTTATTTGGGTCATAAATTATGTAACTCCCTGGTTGCCTCGTAAGTGTGCTCTCACATCGTATTGGTGTGAGCGTGGCAGAGGAGGACATGGACACAAATCCAAGCAGCAAAGACTAAGCTGACCTAGTAGAGCTGATCGTTCTTACATGACTTACCTATAACTGCGACAAAATATCAGTATACTCTTGTTTGGTTGGGGTTTTATCCTTCTAGTTGTAACATCATTATAATAAAAATCTCAGTTTATTGTTCTATTCCTGTTCTTGCAAAAGGTGTTAAGTATCTGAAAACCAGACTAATAATAGTCCATAGAACTGTAAAGCTGGTTCCACTGTATGCTGCAGCGACAGCAAAGTAGGCTGTGTTGACAGGAGTTTAGCAGATATTGTCAGTGTATTACTGAATTATTCAGTGTCACCATTATTTTTGTTCTGCTAATTTTCATGGATTTACTGATGGAGGAAGTTGACAGTGTGTACACTGTGAGATCAAGAGATCCACTGGATTCTTGAAAACAACATGTAACTGACAAATGCAATGAGCTCTGATTTGCTTGAATAGACTCTGATTTGCTGCAGGTAGTTGACAGCAAGGTGGTTACATGAAAACTGGAAGTGTTGCGTCATAAGGAATCAGCTGTCGGTACACATGCAATTGTTTTGAGAAGCCAGACTGGGGTGATAAAGAGAAAGCTGCTGTTCGCAGAAGTTAGCAGGAGAAAAAATAATTAACGTAAGAATAAAACTAAAGGAACAAAGTACATTGCATAAGAGATGCAACCGACAGGAGAAACTAATCTTCGCCCAATTGTTATATACTTAGAAGAAAGAGTAGGGATTGGGAGGCCCACGCTGCGCCTTCATATCAGACTCCTATCTATATACTATAGTTCTCTGTGCAATGGGACAGTTGTCCATGCTTGCCAATTCACCCCGATTAAGAGAGGGTGTGAGTTTGAAGGCTGTTCCTGATCCTTCTGTGTGTGGGCACTCTTCTTCCGCTTGGTCTGATTTAACCTAATCCACTCTTGAAAGAAATCAGTTTTGACAGAGTATTAAGATCAACCAGAATAAGGTTTTCTTGTTTCAGAACAAGCCTGGTTTTGCACAGCGTTGTTCAGAAACGGCTATTCTGAAGTAACAGCTCTGCAGTAACTCCACCACGTAGGCGATCCTTCAAGAAAGTGACACGAGGCTGCTGGGTGAGTGGCATTACATAAACCCGAGGATACTCTCAAGCATGAAGGCAGCAGGAAAACTTTTCTCCACGAAAATGAATTTCTTCATTTTTTTGTCTCAGCACCCCCAGCCATATCAGGTAAAAAAGAGTGACTCCGAGAACGGCTCCAGCGGTGCGTAACACAACCTGTGGTTTGGCTGTTGACACGCTGCTGCCCGTCCAAGGCTGAAGGAACTGCTGCTGCTGCTGGCCGGTGGCAGAGCCCTCGCCTTCCTGTCGAGTGAGAAAGGCTTCCGCTCGCTTCCGGATTTGTACAAAATTGTGCTGCTCCACTTTCCCACCGCACGCAGACCCACGGTAACGGGGGGTATTTCCCGCCGTCGCCGCACCCCTGGCCCCAGCGGGTCTCTCGGGCTGTGCCTGCGTCCCCATGCCTCCGCCAGTGTCAGCACAGCCCCGCATCGCCCGTACCGTCTCCCACTGCCTTCTGTCCCTGTCACTGCCCCGCGGCCCCTCGGGGAGGGCCTATGGGTCCCCCGCTGCGCTTGCACAGCCGAAGTGCTCAGAAAAGCATGTTCTGGCTGTGCTTTTATCTGCTTGCTGCACACCCAGCAGGGACACCACCTCGGGGCCACCCCTACCAAAGAACGTGTGAGCAGCCTCCTTTTTCATTTTCTCCCTGGGAGGCGGAGAAGAGTGAGTTTTAAATATAATGCTGCGAGTTCAGTGCTGCTAAGCAGAGCTTGTCTGATTGCAGATGCAGCTGGAGCTCGTGGCTTAGTCCTGCCACAAGTGAGTTAAGGACAAAAGGTCTTCATTGCTCTTATGCAGAGAGACAATTTCTATGGCAGCTGAGGGCAGCATTAGTATTCATGCCTTGGCTGGTCTGGCAGCACAGCGGCTAACTGTGGCACAATGACTGTTTTTTACGGGCCTTTTCTTAATATATATCACAGGTAGCCAACCAAGTGGCTCTTCATCATAATTTCCTTGGGGTACCTGCTCTCCTACCCGCTCCAGCGACGGGGCTTGTTTTTTTCTTGAGTCGGTGGTGGTTTTATTAAAAGCCACAGGCAGGTTCCCTGCCTGGCTCCTTTGTTGTCATGTTGTAATGCTGTATTGGTTTATTTTTGAGCTGACCAAAGTTCCTCTTAAACTCAAGTCATCTGTGTTTACAAATACTTTATTGTGTAATATACTAAAGCTTTTTCCCAGTGTTTGAGCAGGACTGTAGATTTGCAGCTGAGACATGTCCACATTATACGCATTAGAAAAATCTTACCCTAAATGAGTAATGGGAATTATTTCTGCTTCAGGAAGCAAAATGATGCTGAGTGAAAGACAGAAGGAGAGAAGATGGTTTGTATGGAAACAAGAGTATATTCCCCTTTGCCCAGGCCCGCCGAAATGCTCCCTCCCCTTCCCCCTCATCGTGTGTCTCACCACAGCACGAGGCTGTGCCAGAACATGTTCCCACAACCTTTCAACCCATTCAGCACAGCCTGCAACTTTCCTGGCTATTTTTGTGTATTCCACTTAATGATTAAGTGCTGAGGACTGTGATAATACATCCTTTCACCAACGGCACCCAGCAGAATGCAGTCTCAGCTGCTCACGGACTGCTTTTCCAGTTACTCTTCCTAAAAACTGGATTATGAATAGATTATCCTTCTGATCATAAGGGCGTAAACTTGAAGATGTGTTGTTCCTGGCCAGGACTCCAGCTCTTAGTAATCAAGTATTATTCTTGTTGACAATATGATTTCTGCATCTAACCGAAGCCCTTTGCAGGCTGCCTTTGCCTATTGTAAATAAAGTGGTTCATCTGCTGCTGAAGATTAACCACCTCTGGGTCGAAACAGGGCAGCTATTTAATTATACGAAGCTAGAGCACACAGTGGTTTCTTGAACACCTCTGGTTGTATAGCGGTGTCTTAGCTTTGCTTCAACTTCTTAGTCTATTTACCAAATACGCTATAACACTTCTAATGATTTATCGTTTGCAGAGAAGCCCCCTTCTGCTCTGACACCTGCCAGTTTTTCCATTGCTCAGCAACACTCGGGTGCTGCGAACCCCACTACCATAGCAACATTAATTCAATCTCACATTGACCAGGCGTTAAAGTTACCATTAAATCACCGTGGCTCGCCGAACCTGTCAACATCAGAACAGAGTCTCTCTTTTTGGGTTGAGGCCCTGCGGTACAGCACATATAAACCATTATAATTGCTCCTGCAATACCAACTGACAGCGACCAAGACACAAGACATCCATTGTGACTGACGGGCAGCCCACTGACAGCTCACAACCCAAATCACCTCTGTTTCATGTTGTATCCTGGTGAATTAAAAAAAACGACCAAAAAAACCCCAAAATGATAGCGTTCTCATTGAACAGAGTAGGGGAGCATCAGCCACGGCAATGAGGGCAGGACGTGACGGGATCAGAAATCAGCACTTTTGGTTCCCACCTTCCCACTCATCTTCAGGAGTGCCTGAATCCTCGAGGAGCCTTCATCCTCTGAGCTTCCAGGCAGGATTTGCAGTGATGTTTGAAAACAGGAGTTTGTCTTCCAAGGACCTTTGGAACCAGTGAACATTTCAACACTAAGGCCTACGTCACTAAATAGAGCAGGAGTAATTGTAGGGAGCCAAAATTGGGATCTGGCCCTGCATAGACTTGTGGAGACAAGCGATTTTTCATGCTGAGGTGACCTGCTAGGAACAGGGTCACGCAGAAGGGGAAAGCACACCCCTGATGGGTTAGCTCTGGGTCTGGGAGATGTATCCGCTGAGTCCTGTGGGGAAAGCCTCTACCCAGGAGCAGAAAATGAGACTATTTTGGGACGTACCAGCCACGGCTGATGTGAGTTGCAAGGACAAAGGGCCAGACTCCCACAGACATAAATCAGCCAGGCTCCACCAACACCACAGCTCTGCTCAGTTACACTAACAGAAAGTGTTACCCACTGTATTTCAGGTGTTAGATTCTAATTTATATTTACTCTCTATCCCACTACAAGGCAAACCACACTTATTGGCAGGCTTTTGGCTGAAGAGGGCATTGCATTATGCCTCTGGTTTCATTTTAAAAAGTAAAAGCAAAACCTTAACTTAGTCCTTCCAAATTATGGTATAAAAATGCATGCCAAAACTGTGCTGTAAAAATATTTGGAATGTTAAAAATAGAGTGGCATTTGAATAGCTGTTGAAAGGGGAAGCATTCCCAACCAAACCTGGCACGACCAAAACTGTTTATTTTCCATACACTTATTTCCAAACAGGTTCAGCACGCGGAGCCATCATTTCCTCATAGGGTCTTTGTAAGCCCAGGTACCACGGATGGCAGTTCCTAGTGCAACTGTAGCTGGGTTTCCGCTGCTGTCACCTGCCTTCCTGGCCAGGTGTCCAGTCCGGGCATTGTTGTCATCAAACCGGAAACTTTTTTCACCAAAGGAAACTATGAAGGTTGAGTTAATGAGACCAAAAGTCTCAACTCACAAAAGATTAGCATCTTCACATTGAAGCCTCTGATACTCCTCTCTGTATTATTTTAAAGGCAGAACTTACTGATTTATCAAATCGTCAGACAGATCAATGCATGAAAACATTTGCTGCTCTCTCGGTGCCTTGTGTTGACGCACTTGCACATTGCTCATTTTCCACCACTGGAGTCATGCTGTGGTAAATCAAACATTAATATGTAAGTCTCTCCAGCATCCTATCATGGCAAAATAATGATACCTTAGAAGCATTTTTTTCCCCAGCTCAACTGTAAGTACCAATGCATTTTTTATACTTCTACAATCCATATTCATCTTTAAATATGAGAGACCTACAGCACTTCTTACGAAAACATTTCAAAGGGCCAGAGCACGGGGGAAGTAGAAGGCCCAGGTTATGGAGAGGGGAATTGATGCCAAGAGGAGTGATGAAGACAGTGTTGTGTGAACCCAACGGAAAGGCAGAAAAGCAGTAGATACATTTTCTTGTATTATTCTTGTCCGATTTAAGCCTCAAACCATTTGTACCATACCGTTAGCAAGAACGAGATGTGCTGCCAGTAGAGTTTGAACATCTTCTATAGTGTTTTACTTGACCATATTCATGTGTGTGTTTCTAAATAAAACCTCCTCTGCAGCAGACTGCAACAGTCGGCTTCACACTTTTTCAAGGCAAAAAGCTTCACCTTTGTTCTTTTTTGCCAGTATGCCTCACTCAAATTGAGCCTGGCTTTTTGATGACTGCCCGAGGTGGTTTCTCTGTGTGCTAGGAGAATCATTTCAAAAGGCTTACTTGTTCTAAAGTGCACCAGAGGAATGTGGGGAAGTGCACTGGCAAGGGAAAAGATAAACAGTGCAAACAAAAAGAGCAGTTTAATCTTGCTTAACTGTATCTCAGCTGCAATTCTGCTTTCTCTGGGCAGCTTTGACACCATCACGATGTAAGCGGCTGGCTAGGAAGTGCAGGCTGCAGTAGCAAACAGCCCCACCTTGAAACAGAAAGACTGAAACACCCACAGAAAAAGAAAAGGTTTGCTCACCAGGCCATAATGTACAACAAAATTTTCCTCTACCATGGTTGCAATTTTTTGGTAGCCTCTTACATTTCTGTATCTACGGCGTATAGCAGGAAGTTACGGTCTGCGTTCAGACTTATCACAGACAATGGTTTTTGCTTAGCAAGCCTGCGGATGAGTCATTAGATCCACCAGCTCAAGCACTGTGTACTGCTTCAGGCCAGGCACACCCCGCCTGAGGAGCCAAGGCAGCAGGGTGGCCATATACCTGCAGGTGCCCGCAGGACAAGAGGCTTGAGATGAACCCTGTTCTTGCTGGTGCTGCAGACGTAGCATCGTTTTCTGCAGGTTATTTGACATTTTTGTCCTTGTTTCTCCTCCTTTGTAATGAGGCTATTCCTCTCATTGTCACCTAATGCTGGTGGCATCTGCCACTTGCAAAACACTTTAAAATCATTGCGTAGAGGGCCATCTATGGGATACACTTTACAGCTCCAGGGTAATTGGTGGAATGAGGAGAAAGTATATTGCCCCCCAAATCCAAAGAGTTAATGTAACCACAGGCTTCCTGTCTTAGCTGGGGATGCCAAAAAAAAAAAAAAAGGCTTCACAGCGAACTCTTCTTCTTTCTGGCATCTGGCTGTGGGTGAGGGGAGGGGAAACCCAGGGAAGTATCACTACAGTAGGGCCTTTAAATAATATTTTATCCAATCACCATCTTAAGGCAATAAAAAGGAGTTTGCTTCACGGTATGATTTCTTTATGGTGGACATTTTATTATACTGATGTAGGTTTGCTGAAGCTACCCAGAAAAAGTCATATGGTCCGAATGAACAAGTGCTTAATCACTAAAAGAACCCTCTTGCTCTTTGCATGTTCTTGTGGTGCTGCCACAAACCACCCGAAAAAGCAGGCTTGGGCCAGGGAATCCCTCCCCACAGCCCTCGTCCACGGCAAATCCTGTCCCGATGATCCCAGGAGGCTGTCTGGCTCTGGCAGGGTCCCTGCGGGTTGCCAAGCAGCTGCGTGAGCACTGCTGTGCCTGCACGTTGTGCTTTGCTTTTATTCTACTTGCTATTACCAGAACTTACACTTTGACCAAAATAGGAGGTTTCCTTCCTCCAGCGTGGCAGCTTGGAAAAACACAGACTTATTTCAGATAAAGCCCAGAGAGGTGAATGATTTGAGGTGCGTGACGGCTGATTAACAAAAATCCTTAAGTAAGAATAACCCGCCCCTTTGAGCTACTTTGAAATAACCTTTAGCACAAATGTCTCTCTAGGCTCGGGATATCCGAATGCAAAGCAGACAGGTCCCAAGGGCTCTTTCTCCTGCTTTCTTATACCTCCTCTGTATCTTTTGTCGTGATGTATTTGCATTTGAAAGTAACAAAGGGAGAAAAATTACACCTTGTGGGAAGTTTAGCTCTGTTCACACGATCTGCTTTCTTTTTTTAGCGTGATGCTTCCTGTACGCTCGGGGAGGTCAGTCGCTGTTTCTGGCAAAGTACGTTCCCAGCAGAGAGGGGCATGCAGGACAGAAGGAAGCGCAGGAACGGGCAGTTTCTGTACAAGTAGCTAAGTAGCCCATGCCAGCACAAGAGCAGATATGGATTCGAAAGGAAGATTTTTTGCATGCAGAAATCCCCCTTCCTTCTGGCCCCCTGAGAACCTGGCAGAGCGAGCACAGCATCTCTCACCGCAAACCCGTGTCTCAGAGATGCTGTTGATTTCAAGCGTGAGGGTGGATGGAAGGTTGCAGCCTCCTCGGCCGGCGACCTTCAGTTGCAATGGCACCTCTGGAGAGAGTGGCACTTCAGGCCAGCTCTCCTCACCCCTTTCTGGAGGCGAAGCTGTGGGTAGTGCCCTGCTGCACCCAGAGGCACCCAGGAGATGGGGGAAGAGAAACACTGGGGAGTAGCAGAGCCCAGCATCCTGAGCAGCTCTGCATCCAGTGTGCCATTTGGATTCAGCAGCCTTTTGCGACGTCCCTGTTTTCAGGTGGGAGAGCAGAGGACATCCCTTTTCCCTCCTTCCTCCAGCACCACCGGGTGCGTTTTGGCTCCTCGGTGTGCAGACCGGGCGGGGGGCCGCTCCTGCTGAGGAGGCCTCCTGCCCGCGCTGCCAGCAGCGGCCACGGTCATTCTTTCCGTGTGATAAATATGGTAACAGAGTTTGCACAAGGTCAGAGCTGGGAATGAATTCCATTGCTCAAATAGGAGAGAGCTAAGTTTCATTCACTCGCCGCCGTTCCAGCTCCGTGTCAACGCCGTTTGTTAAGAGTGACCTATTACGGGTGACCTAGAGGCTGCCCTGGAAACTAAATTCACTTACTATCTCTCCTGAAAGCTTGAAAGAGCACCTCGGGTACAGCCAGTGCCCGAGCATGCCGGCCGTGTTTGCTCCCGGACGGGCTGGTGGTGCTTGCACAGGCTGCGCACGTTTGGGCAGCAACGAGGACAGGAAGCAGAAGGCCGGGCACAGCACGCTTAGGAGCTACAGGAGGGCTGCTTGTGCACGGTGGTATGGACACAACCAAGGTGGCACGGCGCTGGACTCGGCTGCCTTTTCTGCATCCAGGGGTCTACCGCTTGCCACCGGCACGGCTCTCCCAGGAGAAGTGAAGCCGGGAGCCCCCGGCACCGTCACACGGTGGTTGTGCAGCCCCAGCAGCACGTGCCCTGCTCCTGCAAGGCTCGTCTTGGATGGAGCGGGAAAATCCCTTTCCGTGCATCTGGAAGTTGCAAGTAGGTCCAATCACTTGCCAAAAACTAGCAGTTGGAGACTGTGCTAATAGATGCACAAAGAGACAGAATTATGCATTACAGGCAGGTTTTGTAAAATCTGGCATTTCAACAGCCCTGAGCACTTGCCTTTGCAACTTAAAAAAGGAAATAAAAGGACATTCAATATTCTATGTGTGGTGTATGTTAAGTATGGCAATTGCATATTGAAGACCATTAATCTCTCTGCTACGCATTTTTCCCAGATCACACAGAAAAGACTTTTGGAATACCTGAAATACACAAGTGTTGTCCAGGTTAATAAATTATGGGCAAATCAACTGTCCATATGCATAACAACTGTTCGGTGAACATGGGAGAGGAAAAAATCTCATCTAACCATAGCTGATGGCTTTTACACAGTTCTCAGTAGGAGGTTACCTAACAAACGCACATTTTATTTGAATGATGAATCTGCCCCACATCTGTGCACCAGTGTTTGAGATCTGCTCAGGTTCGCCCTGCAGTTGAAGGTAAATTAGTATTTATACACGTTTATCTCTGGTTGAACCGCCAAAAGTGACATTTCAGGTAACGATGTTTTGACTAGGGGGAATATACTGTGGAAAAATAAAACAGCTTTCTGCGCTATTGGGCAATAGATCATATTGGATGGTGTGAATTCAAAATCTTAAAGCTGTATCGAGTGAAGGTGAATTAGGCTGCTTCATCAGCATGCTGGTTTGGATATTCAAGAAAACCATTCTCTGACTGTGCTATGAAGAAGCTGGACTAAGTGAAACTTAGGTCGCTCCTTCCTGAACCGTTCCTGTTCATCACTTTAACTTCAAGAATTCAGAGAATAATGTCATTCTTACGCTTTGACTTATGGATGAAGAGGGAAAATGTGTTTTCAGGATGGAAGGTGGTATAATTTAGATGAGGAAACTCTAACACTGAAAACTGACCTCTGAAATCTGATAGCTCACCACTGTACGAACATGCAGCTACCGTAGTCTCAGAGTGCAGAAGCAAGTTTTAAGACCCCAGAAAAACAAAGCAAGTTACAGTCATTTTCAGTTCTCCTCACATACGTTACTAAATTTTTAATTGTCATCCGTATGTGCACCACAACCAAACATAATTCCTGCCCTAAGGAATTGTCAAATCTAGTTAAAGACTGATGAAAGTATAATACATTACAGGTAGGCCACTTCCATATTTTAAAAGTATCCAATTAAACTTGAAAACATACCTGCGGAATCATCTGGTACTTTGTATTTATACAGATATGACTTCTCTAATTGAGTTAGACGAGAATATGTATGCCCCGTGCACATCAGCGATACTTGCTGATAGGCTTGCACTATATTCCTTCAATATCTCTCTAGGGGCCCTCAGGCCAATTTGAAATCTGTACGCCGTTTATTTTCATTGTAGGCTCCCTCAGTGACCACATCATTTGTTCACTGGCAGCGCACTTGAAAGCCTCCCTCACTCCAGTTTGGTTTTACTTACAGGCTATCCAAGATCTTTTCGGATGCCAAGGCGATAAGCATCACAGCAGGTTGTAAAGCAGGCTAGCAGGGCTCACCTCTGATGAAGGTGGTAAGAGCTGAGCCTAGCTTGGGAGGGCGTAAACAAAGTTATCTTCACGAGGAGTAAACAGATCCATCTCTTGGCACGGAAGAAGGTGGGAATTATGGCTGAATTAACTTTCTCTGTTTGCATCGCTACGGACTTAATGTGTTTGTAGAATGAGTTTAAAGAGACATTCGGATGTTTACAAAGATCTTTCTGCTATTTTCTGTTCTAAATACATTCTCCTTTGAAATATTGAGCCTTCAGCCAAATGCTTAAGTCTTTAATGAGAATTTTGCCTAAGTAATAAAATGAATAATGACTTCAGGTTTTGGCCCTGGATAAAAACAAATGTTCTTCCTGTAACAGAGAAAAATAATCCATTGATATGAAGTATCTAAGTCATCACTGACACAATAAATCATTTCATAAATCCCTGACCACTGATCTTTCAAATGCTTTGTAGTTTGAAACGGATATACTGCATGCTCTAGAAAGTCCTTAACTATGCACTTTTTCCCATACAAGTATTCAAACCTCTCACGTGATTAATACTTGTTTTTAAGACCAAAGCCTTGAGAGGGAGTGAGGTTAGCTGGCCTACGGCGTGATGGCTGTCTCCTGGGCAGATGTGCTGGAAGAGCAAAGGGCACTTCTGACACATCCGTCCACAGGCAGCAACAGCTTGGCTCTCCTCTTTGGGTAATAGCACAGAAATATTCCTGTCGCATCATTTACTTCAATAAATCGTCGTCTCCCTCATGACATATTGGGTGATATTACTGTGTTTATACAGAGCCTAATCAATGCTGCTGACTCAAACGGTTCCCAGTTTGGTGTATCTATCTATTTAAGGATATCTATCCTTACAGTTATCAGTACTTGGCCATGCACGTTATTGAAAGTTAAATACCAGTAAGCTAGAGTACTACATTGCAACTTCTGTCAGTGGCTGCTCCCACTGAATTATCTTGCCTACTTTCAGAACCTATTCAGCGGAGAGTTTCTCTCCTCCTGGATGCTGTATACCTACACAAATACAAGTGACCAGCAGAGGAGATCTCAGAGGAAAAATATCCCATAATAATCTGCTGAATTTGATTGCTTTGAGTTTGATATTCTGTTCCCATCTCTGTACTATGCCAGAATTACTTCCTCTGGGTGGGTGAAGTGGAACAAGTACCTAAACATTTCCTAAAGGATATGGAGCGAGATGCATCCTCAAGATGCACAATAAGAGACGGGTCCATGAATCTCCTGGATAGCTTTGTGTTTGTCACCTCAGTGGTGCATCGTCTGGCCAGGAGTGTGTGCGCTCCTTCAGGAACATGTATGAACCGATGGGAGATACAAACAGGACAACGCATTGGGACTGGCCAAGTTATGCAATACATTTCTCTTAGGTATTTGGACAGGGTCCACTGGGTGTTACCAAGGAAGACAATCAAACATTTAAAATCTACTCTTCCACATTACTAAAGGAAGAGACAGATTAGAGCATATTTCCGTAAGCTAGGCTTGGGTCAGTAAACTTGATATATGCTTAAGGATGAGTTTTTAAAGACCAGTACCTCCCGTCCATAAATTAGCCCATGATCTCTGTGCAACGTCTAGAATTTTAGTAACAAGACATTTTGCTGGCCAGGAGAACCAAGCTCATTTTTAAACAAAACTGAATGAATTTATTTCTCAAATACACTGGAGGGAAAAAAGGTTGGTAGCTATATTTGTGTAAAATTTGGAAAAGTAACTCTTCTTAAATTGCCCCATTTGTTCACTCAGATATTTCTCTCTCCCCCACGTATTCTGTAAAGGAACAAAGCTCTTATCTTGGATGTTTTAAATCCCACAAACCCACCAACAGTTCAGTGCTCAGCTCTGTGACGTCTAAATTTCCTGCGCGGCTCAAACCCCTCATTAGTGAGATACCCTTTATTACAGAGAAGCCACTTTTGAAATTGCAAGGAATGCCCATAAGCTCATGGGATACTTTTTTACATCACTACTGAAATCTGCTGTTCCAACCTCCATCCCCAGGCAAACTGTGAGAGGTACATATGGGACCGGCTATACCTCCTTTCGTGAGGTGCAATGCTTTGCACAGTCTGCTGCAGCTCTGCGGTGTCCATGCAACCATGAGGGTCTCTCCAGCAGAACTGAAGCCTAATTCTGCTGCATCAAGGAAGAAGCCTGATAAAGCCTTTAAAAAGAAGGACAAAAAAAAGTATGCATTATTCTTTCTCCTATGCTGGTGACCACAGCTTTACTCAAGAGTGTAAGGAAGGAAGTGAAGAAAGTGGGTCGTCGTGCTCTCTCATACCAACAATTTTCTGCAGCTCCTCAGGCTGGTGAGAAGGGGATCTTCTGAAATGTGCTATGATAGGTAAACACAGCACTGGGTGTATCGAGGATATTGAGGGCAATATTAACCATATCCCAGGGTATCTCTTTGTCTTTCTAGTTCAGACCCTATATGCAAACATCAGACATATCAACAAATAAATACGTTATTATCAGTGCCATGACTATGCTTCCGAATGAGATGAAGCAGGATAGGACTTTGCTGAGTAGCTGCCCAAAGTTCTGTTTGTTTTATGAGCCAGATTTAGCTGCACACAACTCCCACTGATATAGGGCTTACCTACTGTATGCCACAGCTAAATTAATTGCTCGTTCTTATCAGCTAAGTAGTTCGCAGTTCTTTCTCTCCTGACTTAAGACACACTTCTAGTCAGAGGGGAGCTGATGCACAGATAGCATTGTCTTCATCAGTGTTTCTGTTCCTTGAAGGGAAAGTAGTTTGTTGATTTTTTACAAGGAAATCCTAAAGTTACCTGGTTTTCCACAGTAATGGAGTACGTCTCTTTGCAGCCTTTCCACACACTTTTATGGCTCTGGGACAGGTGTCTCTTCATCAGACCCTGCACAGCTAAACCCTTCCTGTGGGCGAGTGCCTCCCTTTCCACAAAGAGCTTCAATTCCATCCTAAAAACTATTCGGGCACTGGCTTCCAATTAAACATCCGTGCCTCCGTCTTCAAAAGTTTTCACTTTGCTCTGCAAACCCCACTTTTCCTCGCTGCCAGCGCTGCTAGTCCGAGGATAGCGCCTGCCAGCTTCCTGGTGGTCCTGACAGGCAAGAAAGAAAGGGGGAGAGGGTTGTGAGGGTGCCCCCAGCGCTGGGTGCATTTCAGCTGTTCCCATTTTAAGTTCAAAGGCTTCTACATGGCAGCTGAATGGGAGGCTTTCCAAAATCTACAGGAGGCTGGGAAGGAATCCAGCATCATAAGGAGTATCCTGACGGAAACAGAAGAACTGGCAAATAAGCATATGTGAAACACAACCCTTTTTGTCACAACCAGAGGCACTGTTTTCCCAACAAACACCCTACCCATTTGGAAAAGAACAGTCGCTACCTGTTTCTGTGGATCTGAGCTTTGCTGCCTAGCCAAAGAGAGCTTAAAGCAAGCAATCCCTCCTCCCTATACATTACACTGCTCCCACCTTTTGTTCCCTTTTCAGTGCTGCTACACTTTTTTTAACAAACGATATTTTTCTAACATCCTAGACCTACAAACTATAGTAGCGTCATGCAAATGGGTTCATTTGCAGGGATAAAGACTCATCACGAGCATGAGTTTTATAGGACTGGGCCTTATATTTCTCCTTGAGGTCCTTGCAAAGATTTCTCTCCTGCCAAATCCCTTTCTGTCTAGATCCTGCTCTTACATTCAGACTCCATTTCCTGTGGCTTTGGTTTGGCTGGGCTTTGCGCTCTTTTTTCCTTCTTAATCCCTCAACTTTCTTTTGCTGTATTTTTTTGCCTTTCAAGCTTGTAATAGTGTTTCTGTAATCAGACTTCTTCTGCACAGCACTGAAATGGCAACACTGCCAGTCTGTCTCAGAGCATTAGTCTGCAAGCATGGGAGGAGGCAGAGTGTCTAAATCCTGCCATTTAAACTGTTATAATGGATGGTGTTTGCAGAAAGTCCTTTAAATTTTTTTCTTTAGAATTATGATATCTCAAATGACATGCACGTTGCAGGCACAGACTTTGTAAGTCACAGATTTGCACTAAAATCAGCGCCTCCTCATAAGCAGAGATCCTAACTCTTTCCTGATCTGCCTTTCCCTTTCTCCAGCAGCTGCAATAATACCAGTAGTAATTCAGGGGAGCAAGAGGCTGCTGCTTTGTGTATATCAGTGAAAAGCCCAAGGACAGAGCGAGCCAGTGTTTCTGGCAGCGCAGGCACATGATAATTGAACAGCCCTGGTTACATATCCCTTGGTGCAGGAATGGCATACTTTCCTGGTGAGTTGGCAGAGGCAGGTAATAAAGCTTGCATGCTTACACGTCCATTATGAACAGACCTATTAAGAGCCTCTCCTCCCAAAGGAATGCTGTAGTATACATGGAAATGAGTCTGTGGTCACCCAACATTTCGCAGGTATCCAGCTACGCACTCAGCAGACACCGAGCATGCAAAGGCGTACCGCGCCTCCCAGGCAGAATCCAAATATTCTTGCTTAGAGAAGCAGGATCCTTCTCGGTTGAGCAAAGAGAGGGTCCATTTGCTGTTAGCAGTATTTGGACCACAGAACAAAGCCATTTCTCACTCCCTTCAAAGAAAAATGGCTGTACATATATGTACAACCCCCAAGGTTTTTCTGCTCCATCTAAAATCCTCCTGATTACTTCACAAGTTTCTTAGCCAATATCTCATTGATTACTGTTGCTGTAACTCCTCCTAAACAGATAAAGTATTTCAAGTGCTTCAGAGAAAAGTATGTCCCCTCTCTGCACTGACGTGTGTAGAAATGCCTCTCATACTTTCTGGATCTAGCTTATCTTTCCCAAGGGCTGAGGCATGACAATCCTTCGCTATTCTTTTCCCTAGTATTTAGGATGGTGCTTCTGCCTTTCTCGAAGCATGAGGGAGGTCAGAATCTTCCCCCATACATTTTGCTGAAGTTACAGTATTTCAAACAGGTTATTAATGTTAATGTTATTGTTTTGGAACATATTTTTACTGCCTTATAATATTTATGGACTTTAGTGTGAATCATCTAACTACTCCCTTCAGGCATATTTCCTTTGAAGTAAGGGGTACAGTGTAAATGCTTGAAATCTCAGGAGCTGCTAGAGTTTAGGATGCACGTGATGATGATCAGTATTTCCTACAGGAACTTTATGTTTCTGGGATATTCTTAACGTCGAACTCTCGCAGCTCTTGGACAATCAAAACTCCCAGGGGATCTAGGGAAATTACAGTCCGGCCAAGTCCACTTATTCCCACAGTTCGCTTTCCACACCTCATTAAAAAAGCGATCCAGGATTTCTCTTCAAAGCTTCAGCAGCCTCGCACATTAAGAAGAAACCTTTCAGAAATAAACCAGCATATACTGTTAAGTGCATACAGTACTCTGAGAGGGATTATATGGCAATAAGGAAATACTTCTGTGCAAAAACCAAAACAGAAAAATATTTTTGAAAAGCAATGCAATACAAATGAGACCAGCAGCTCTGCCTGACTCCAAACAAGATTCCAAGGTCTTCAAGGACTCGTCTATGCTTACAAGTTCTGCTACTTTAATTATGCTAACACAGAGCAGCATAATGCCTTTCTGGCACAGCAGCAATTATACTGGTATGGTTTAGTCCAGTTAGTTACGCACAGCAAAACAGAGTATACTGGCATACATTTTTTTATAGCTCTGTATGTAGAGTGCAGTTTTTACTGGCTATATATATATATCAACAGAAAAATCATATTCTTGTTAATAAAATCTCAGTGTCAACTAGGTATAAGTCCCAAGTAAAGCCGCCTTTACTTGAACTTGCTTATTCCTCTATCACTTCTCCCAGGGTTTTTCTTAGGGGATCTTTTTATCACAACCCCCTTTGCCTTCCCTGCTGTGCTTCTGTGTGTGCTTCCACAGCTCCCAAACCTCTTCCCAGGTTTGGTTCCAGGCTGGACTCCTCCCAATCCTCTTGTAACACTTTCAGATCAAACTGACAGGTATGATCATCTAAATTCCAGTTTTCCTTCTAACAGTCACTTCCTCTTCTTTCCTATCAGATGAGTTAACAAACCAGCTGCAGCAGAAGGCCAACACGAGCCCAGTTATTCCAGCAGGACAGGTGGGTGTTAGGCAATACTGTTACCTGCTTATTCCTGCATTTTCATATAGGAAGATAGGGAACGAATACAATTTGAGAGAGGTATAGTTTTTCTTCTTATCATCAGACTGCCTCACTAGCCTATTTTCCATTGCAAAGAGGTTTCCGTAAGTACAGACCTTATTTTTCCCCACTCAAGTTCTCTCTGGGGCTCTTGCACATTTAGATTTATCAGATATTTGAATTATAAATTAACAGCCACTCCACAAACTGGATAAGGTACCTACGTCTGTACATCTACCTTCCCTACTGCTTCTCTAGTAGCAGCAACATAATTTGTCCTGACCACAGGAGATCACTACTGGAATAACTCCTCTGCGCTTCCTGAAGGGAGTCAGCACCCCCTCAGCCCCTCTTCACACAATAACACATCCTTCTCTGAGGCAATCACAAGCTGGAGGCAAAAAGGAAGGGAATTCTCCATCCAAACCGAAGACTGCCACCACCTCTGAGTATACGTCTTCGTGCCACAGTTGGCACCGGTAGTTTGAAGAGGGGTCCGAGAGCCCAGGCTCACCTATTAAAAATGAGTATGAAGAACTGGCTATTTATGTTACTACCGGTCTGACTGTCCAGGGAGATCTGCAACTCTTTGGACTAGTACACTTGGGGATTATTTCTCTGCTGGTTGTGTCAGCTGCAGAAGCAGTTGGTTTTTGAGAGGGGAAGCATGAGAAGGGCATTGGACAACTGCCTGCACTTCACTGATGTCCTCTTTGCAGATGGGGTAGGTACCAGGCTGCTGTAAAACATCGCTCAGGGAACTAATCCACAACCCCAGCCAAGAAAACTTGCTTTCACCTGAAACACTTTCAAGCTTGTATCTCTGTGAGCTGGTGAAGCAAAGGGCTGCACAGAGCTGAGTACGGTGGGGTTTTGATCCCTGATTACTTTGTGTCGGTCATTTAAACAACCTAGCGACAAACCAAGGAAAGAACCTAACTGAAGTGACTATTAAAGAAAAAAAAGCCAAGCTTCAAAATCTGACTTCCTTCGTATTTACTCGACTTGAGTGAGAACAGACAGACTGCAAAACACACAGCGGTAGGAGTAGGAAACTGAAGTCCCGTATTGACTCAAACATTAGCCTGAATCTTGCGATGACCCAGATCACAAAGATTAAAAGCACCACAATCCTTGAACTAATGAAGTAGGTAAGTGCCTAGGACTTAATGATGGTGTGATACTTGGGTTACAGTTTGTGTACATATTGCAATAAAGAGAAACCCTTTGGCTAACTGATGAATTTATTTTTCCCCCTTTTTCTCAGCCTGTCTGGAACCAGCACTTACACTCCCGTAGCGTCTTGATCCTGCCAACAATTCTGAGAGGGACGCTAAATGCTAGTAGCATCAGAAATGTAGTAGTAGAGAAATGGCTTAACTTTCGCCCATCAGCTGCCCTTTTTTATTATTTACACTGTAAGCTGTTTAACTAGGTCAGGGACAACTTATTTTTATGGATTTGCATGCTGGATTCAAACCACAGCTCCTATATTTCACTGGGACCATTAGCTGCTGCTATAAAAAAAAAGTAAAATAAAAAATCATACAGGGATGTGCAGTGAGAAAGTCTAATGGTTACTGAAAAAACCCACATATAGAAAGGGCAATAGTCCAATGACAAGTGACATCTAGTACAGTTATGTGACAGTGATAGAGATAGCAAACAAGGCACTAACTGCACTTGTTATCAAAGGAACAATTACAGCACTAGCAGTTGTGGGTGAATGTGAAATCTCTGTAGAAAAGCCTGCACCTCTACCACGCTGCTTTGATAACAAAAGCAAACAAGACACTGAGCTACTAAACCGCTGCATAAAGAAGGAAGACGACACAAGCAAGTCAGGCATTGTTGCAAGTCACTTCAAACTTCAGATACCCCCAAAATATACCACACTTTCTAAACCTACGTCTAGGCAAGTGGGAGCAGTTAGAGCTTGTGGCAATGGTTTTGTGAGGTATTCAGATACCACAGTGATGGCTGCCACAGACGTACGCATGCGTAGAAAATATTTCGTAGATGGTTGCCGCTGTGAAACTCTCTTTCCATTTTCATGTGAGTGGGACTAGACTGCAAGGGACGTCATGCAGTGGGAGAGACTGCTTGTCAAAATTAAAGAACATTAAAGGACCGGAAAAGAGGATGGTGGGTTTTGTCACTTTTGTTTAGGAAGAGACAGATCATGGAATATGATGTATTACAGAGGGGCTGTCTAGGCCTGGGAGACAGGATGGCAGTTTTGGAGCACTTCTGTGGACCAGCTCTGCCTCCTCCTGAGCCCCATGAGCACAGAAGCCAGCAGGGCTCGGGGTCCATCCATGCACAGGGGCTGTAGGAGGCCTTGGGCTATGGCCTCGTCGTTGGATATCCCTGTATCACCAGCTGCATCTCTTCTAACTCTCCTTATAGACTAAACACTTGGGGGATCCCTCTAAACACTGCAGGAAAGTACATCATCCTAGGCATTAATATGGCTGCCAGCCTTGTACTTACTGGTGTTTTGTAATCAGAGGAGTGAAGACTGCAATTAGTCCCTCATCTTTCAAGCCTTTATTTTGAAGAAGGTAACACTCCCAGCTACAACCGAAATGATTAAGACAGCAGAAACTGCAGAGCAGATGAGTAAATAATAACCATCTGACTCATTTCCTAACTCAGAGATGTCTGGAAACAGAAATTAGCAAGTCACAGAGCAAAAGGCTTCATCTTCAGCAATTTCACCTTTTCTTTTTATTGTACATGAAGAGAGAAATGTCTGTAGTGCATGGGCCTTGTGACAGTGTCTTGCTAAGGCCATTTACAGAGGAATGGGCACTTTGTGATATTTACAGACATACCATGCCTTAAAGCACAGCGCACGGCTAGCGGGTCTTCAATGCACCTTCCTGAGCCGTTGGCACCATGGGGCTCCCTGTTTCTGGGCCCTTCTTACTCTCCCAGCTGCAGGTCACCAGTGGTTCGGGTTGGTATTTATGATAATGGTCAGATGGCTCAGGATCGATTTCAAAACGAAATTGCCTTGCTGCAAGGAAGGCTGAGCTTTACAGTGACTAGAGTGTGAATTAGAAGAAACCACAAACTAAGAGAACCCTGCTTATGTTCATGAGTGAACTTACTGTCTGAAAGGTGGCTGGTCTCCACCAGCCACTGCTGACACCAGCCTGCTTTTCTTTGCAAGTATGGTGATTCACAAATGGACCTCAAGGACTTAGGAACTAAATCCACCACTCTTTGCAAATCCTGCATATCCCTTAAGCTGCAAAGAAGCCTAATTTTCAGGGTCTAAGTAGCACATAAGTGCTATATAGGGTTTGTGCTCATCCCTGAGCAGGGGAAATTTTTAGAATATTTAACATAACCTGACACTCTGGAGGGAAGTCTTACCTTGGACGTACCCACAGAAGTTCATTATGAGAGTAAATACATGACATAGAAACGATTTACCTCACCTTGACAACTTGCAGTCTGGATTTAGGAGGTTAAGAGGTAAAATGTTAAGGCAGATATGAAAACTACTTCATCTGAATGTAATTTGAACATCCAACAGAATGTCATTGTAGTCTCAAGTCACGCAAATAAACGACTGCTCAGAAATGAGACTCAGGGAACATTATTCAGAGTTTCAAATTAAGGAATATAAAAAATGGAGATAGCCTACATTATTCATAAAGGCTGGTCCAGTGAAAGACCCAAAGAGCCTGAGCTTTCAGAAAGTTCAGCCAGTGATGATCCCCTGTCTAAAGCCATTGGACCCCATCAATCACTCAGACTTAGTGGACTTCAACACTCACAGCAGAGAAGACCAAATAAAGAGAGGAAATAAGTAAGAACAGAAAAAACCAGTAACAGTCCTGAGAAGCAGAAGATAACTTCCAAATCTGCAAATCAGTTGCTTCATTCTCATGTTTACATAGTACTCATTTGTTCTCAAGAGTTTATTAAAAATAGTATCCTTTCAAATTTGAGTAGAACAAACCATACCAAAACCATAACCAAAACATACGGTCTACCTACAATTTCCGCAGTTACCAAGCGTGCTATTTTGAGTTAATATTATTAGCAAGGGGTTTGCCAACATTTTGGATGCTCTGATAATTCAAAACAGGCATGATAAGTATTTGCCCATATTTGCAGCAGAAACAAAGATGTGTCAGGGTCCTGTTGGCCTCCCTGACAGTGCTCTAGAGCTGCTCACCTGCCCCAACAACCTCACAAGTGGGCTGAGGTACGGTGCCTGTACAGCAAGCTTGAGCCTCCCCAGCTGCACCAGCAGCCCCAGCACAAGCAGCAACGGGAGGCTTCTCTCCCTCATATCCTCACCCCATAGCTTCAGAACTGATACCTGCTTTTTATCTTTCTATACTGTCCCATCCCCCATTGGTTCTTCCACAGCCTGCCTTCCCATCCCCATTACTCAGCTGCTCTCCACCCATTTTCCAGTTATTACCAGTCAAACCCAGGAGATAGCAGCAACAAAAAGAAAATTTTTAGCTCAAACGTGATGTCAGCTGAACAACCCAGACCACATCATTGTCTGGCATATCATCTTTTCCTTTGCCTTCATCTGACCGTGACTCTAGGAGGCCTCTCATACAATCATGTGTCCATTTGTCCTACCTATATTGCTTCTCACCTAGTTTTCCAGTGAAATTCCTGATTGCCATTAGCATGACTGTGCATACACAGCCTGCTCAATGCAAGCGAAATAGCCTTTCATCCAAGGTGACATGGTTACCTTTCTCCCTCCCTTTTTACTGCATCTTTCAGAGGTGGAAACTTTAACTCCATTTGACTCCAAACATTTAATTGAGCCTCTTAACCATCGATGCTTAATCATCCCCTGCTTACTGAGAGGTTGCAAGAACGCAACTTCAGCACATCTGTCAACTGCCTCTCTCCGCTGACTGTAGAGGGAGCATAATCCCTAATTCAGGCACCTTACTTATGTGCCCAAGATTAGTTTGTATGAATCCATGCAGTCATATGTCTTAATTGAGATGAGTATTGAGGTCTGATATATATATATTATTTGGAATAGTTATTGTATTTCTGTGGGCTTATCCAGCACCCAGGGGATCGGGCCTGGAGCTATTCTGGAATACAGTTAAAAATAACCACGCACAGAAGTTGCATGGCTAGTATAGGAGCGCAGACTTTCAAGCCCTTGTAGAAAAAATGCCCTGGGGAAGGGGTCCTTGGCAGCCTCAGGTGAGTTCTGCATCTCAGAACCATCTCTGTTCACAAACAGAGAAGGCCTGGT
>NW_009215816.1:0-11449 GCF_000690835.1 Fulmarus glacialis
TGATCCTCGTGAGGATAATATGTCTTATTCAGTGGAAGTGAACAGTAAATTTGTCTCAGCAGAACCTAAATTCAATATAGATGAGAACACCAAGTGTGTTGCAATAGGTAAAATGAGAATAATTAGACATTAACATAAGTGAAATACTTGCGTAAGTAAAAAGCATGCTACTAGAGATTTTCAGATAATAGATAATATGGTTTTAGTATTTGGCCCATAAAGGTTTACCCCTTGCTAACTGACCTACCTATAGATGATGCTGTTAATACTAATAAATATTTTATCAGTACAACTTCTGTATCTGGTCGGATACCTATTTCCTCCTATATGGAGGAAGATATTTATGTGAAGATTTTCACATGCAGATTTTCACGCTGTTTTTATGCTATTTTTAACATATCCTTTGAATTCAAACACATTGGGGAAAAAACCTGATACTAGCATTTGTTTGGAAAGCTTGTTGTAAAAATGGCATAAACTTTATGCGTACACACAGAATCATACAAAATAAAGCAGATTCTCCAGGAGGATTTTGTCAACACTTTTTGTTGGGTTTGAGTACAAACTCCTTAGAAGGCAATGGAAGGTGAGGCAAGGCAAAGGAATGCAAGGGAATGGAAGTCAAGGGAAGGAAAAAAATGGTTGTTGGACGAAAAGATGGAAACGTGTATTAACACTTAAAAATGCAGGGTAAAGTTAGAGTATCTAAGAGTAACACAACATACTGAACATGTTAAGTTGTCTTCAGAAGGATTTAAACTGGAGGCTGTCAATCTGAGAGTCTCGATTTTCTTTGGAAGCCATTCACTTTGTCAAAGGTGATTGTCTCCTTTAGCAGAAAGACCATCATAGGAGCTCTTTGTCTCCTTCCCATGCTCCTCTTGTGAGGAACAGAATAGAGGAGGAACCAAAATTAAATAGGTGGGAGAGGAAAAGAATTTGGGAATAGGAAAAGTGGTCACTAAGTAAGCCAAACTAAAAGCCTGAACATAAGTTTTACAGTGTCATACTGTGCTCAGGAATCTGCAAAATATGATGATATCTGTAATCATGACTGTACAAAAGCATAGACATGATTATGATTATACTGTGGAAGTATTTTGGAACTTCATTGTCATATGAGCTGAATGGAGAGAGAAATAAAGACCCCAAATTTAGAGAGAAATGCAGAAAGTACTCTGACGATCACGATAGATTGTTCTATAAAGGCATGAGGGGAAGGGGAAGTGTCTCCCACTCTTTTTGAACAAAAATACTTTACTTCTGAGAAGTAGCCAGTGTATATGAAGTATAGTGGTTCTTGCCTTGGCCACACCAGCATAAAAAAACTCAGTTAACTTATACTGTGCCTGAAAAGCCTTTCTGACACCTAGGGGATGTGTTTTAACAACTATACACTCACTGTATTTCATCCTATTGTGGCTTAGAGTAAAACAAATGTGATTTTTTTTAAAGTACTTTTTACCTATATAAATGCAAACACTTCTATGTTTCAGTAGCAAAATCCTACTTCAGAAAGATATAAAAGAGTAATAGTCCATATTTCCTCTATCTTGAGAGTTGGTTCACAGCATTAAGAGTTTTATAATCTTGGTCATAAAGCAAGCAGTTCTTTTATTAAAAAAAAAAAAAAAAAAGATTTTCCTGAACTTGTTAATGACCACAAATGTAAGCAGTTCAAAAATGTGGGGTGTTTTTGTTAACAGTATACTGGGCCTCCAGGCAAATAGTGAAAGTGGTAAGAACTTGCCAAAATAAAACAAAGTAGGAAATGACAGAATTAATGTTCACACAGCTAAGTGAAATATTTTGTTTGTGAAATATTAAATCATCAGACAAAATAGTTTAAAACTATGCTAAAATGTTTTGTAATGAAACTAACAATACATCAGCAATGATTTTCAGGCACCTTGTTTTTCTGAATCTTTTTTTTTTCGTTTTGTAACGCCAGAAGAATGGCTCACCTAAAATCCTTTTCTCATTTTGAGCAAAGGAGACAGAACTGACTCTAAAGGAAAGAAATGATTTGGGCAAAGGCTCCGTGAGGCGTGCATGATAAAACATCATCACTGGCGTTTTTGTGATTTTTTTTTCCTCTGAAGCTGAACCAGGGAGCTTACCAGAACAATTATTTTTCCATTTTCCCCCCTCTTTTTATTTTTACTTTAATCTAACTCTTCTGCCCAGAGCTTTCTCTGGTTCCTCTCCCCATCCGCTCATCTTGGCACTCCAGGGTAGCAGTACACTCTACCCATATGCCCAGAGACAGGTGCTTCGTGCACTCCCAGGATGCTAAACTTATTAAGGACAATGGTGCTATGCATCTTCTTGTTGTTGTAAGTTTGGGCTTTTTTTGTTGGAGAGATGTCAGATCTGTCTCAGTGATATAGCTTTAAGTGGAGCAGCGAGTGTAAAATTGTTATTCTGGGTGAAAAAAATGGAACATGCAGCATTGCCTGAGACAGCTATTAATGTTCTGTTTACTGGCTCCTGGGAGATGCAGCATCTCCATCTTTTCCGAAGATAGCTGAATGCAGAACATCTGAGAGATTAACTAGGAAAGACCAGGAAAAACCTGCAAATGAACACGCAATGAGAAATGTACGACAGAGTATAAAAATTAAATCAGCTGCGAAAGAGCAAACTTAAAAGGAAAATAAAAGGAGAAAGGAAGGCACCAGAAATATCAAGAAGTCAGATATGTGTTACTACACATAGGTGTACAATACCCAGCTGAGTGACAGTATTACCATATCCAATTACATCCTTGCTTTCCATTCAAAGTGTTTCACTGAACAAGCAGGTACTTTTGACTATACACTGTGACTGATATATTCAGTGCTTGTTTCTTCTCTTAACTTCTGCAGCTTCTTTTTCTTTTGACACTTAAAAGCACTATTTTTAGTATTTTGAGGCAAACAACTAATGCTTCCTTTAGCTGCTACTTTGCTGAGGCACCTCGGGGTGGGATAGACTTACACCACAAACCCCTACAGAGCTTCTGTCCTAGGCAGGAGGGAAGGGGCATCTTCCCACAAATCCCTTAGCTATCACAAAAACAAAGGTCAGAAAGTAACAAGTCCTTGTTCCAGCATTTTGCAGCTGCTAGATGTGATCTGTGTAGTTTTAGTGATGGCAGTATCAGGCTCCTGTGCTTGGTGCAGCTTGTGGTTTTTTGACATTTTAGTCTGACTTTGTTAGCTTATATCATCACAAGCTACTGATCTTGAGTGTTAAAACCGTGAGCTTTAGAGATAAATAATTTGTTGCAACAACTTGTGAAGAGCTAATAATTTATATCCATGGCTTTTATTCACAGGGTAGATAATGAAGTAAACATCTATTCCCTTCCACCAGTGAATAATGTGCAGGAATGTTTTTCCTCCAGATGGAACATTGCCAGGATCATCCTGGCAAAGTGCAGCAATCAATAATGAGCTAATCAATACACAGTGACTGCACTGAGATTCTTTGGTTTACATCTCCACAGATGTGAATTTCTTCCTTAACTTATATCTTTCTATATAATACCTATATCACATATATATACACGTGTGTATACATCCACACACACACATAGTCATAAACATAGGTGGTTACTAAATTTAACCTTTGAAACTTTTTTTTAATATAATTTCTGTAGCTTCAGCTTGATGCATATGCTGGTATCCCCAACAGCAATTGAAACAAGCTATTTCTTTTTCTACATCTACAAATTCAAGTAAAGCAGAAAATATCCAGAAAGCCAAAACAAAATCTGGTTTGTAGTGAGCTTGATAGTAGTATGTAGCTAGATAGCTAGAAATTAAGTAGTCTAAAGTATAAATATGCATCTGTGCACTGAGTTGCCCTGAAAATGATCAATGAACTAATGCAAACTTATTTTCAGTCAGATATGGGGAATGAATGTTAGAATAACTGTATGTATTAATAAATGTGTTATATTAAAATGCATTATTTATTCATTTTGACTTACTGATATATAGCAATTATTTTACAAAGTTACTGCATGCATTCAGAAGAAAGCAGTAAACCAAAATTAAATGTTCATATCAATACAGTGATTAATTTATTAAACATTTATATTTAAATTGAAAACTATCTTGCCTTTCTTCTTTATAAACAGTAACAACAAAAAACCTCAAAAGCAGAACAAAGAAGTAAGAAACAAAAATGAAAGAGCAGATTAAAGTAATTCTACATTAGAAAAAAGTGAAATAGGAGATAATTTTCATTACAATTAATAGTGGAACAGATTAATTCTTTAGACTATTCAAAGCTCTTTGGTATCATGGTGATTAGTTAAGGAGTGAGTTATTAAATATCTATAATTGCTTTCAAGTTTCTTTTAGGAAATTCATCAACAGATAAACCACGTAAATAAAACAGGTCTGTCAGCACCAGTTTTGTATATAACTTAAAGAAGATTTGACCAAGTTAAGAATCCTTTGACTCATGGCACGATTACCAGCATGCTTTGATTTCTTAAAAGATCTGAATTTTCAACTAGACCTTTGAAGTGTACAACAGGAGCAAAGAGAAAGCCCAGTGGAAAGTTGTCTCTGGATAGTTAAAGGCTAAAGCCGTCTGGTATAAAAGTTTCTTCTTATATTCTGTAGTTACTTTAATATTTCAGTTCCTCTTTCTCTCCTTTCTTTTCTCAAATTATAAACTTGAATTAGGACAAAAGTATTAATGAGGGTTAATTAATTACATAGGGTTATGAAATCACTCAGTTTTATTATATTGAGAAAAGATCATCACCACCACCGTTCCTTTCCCAGAACAGAGGATGCTCTGGGTCTTACAATACTTACTGACTTCCCGTGGCAGCACAGCATTTCAGGAACAGCAAAACCATTATCGTTGCCCATTTTTACCACTGCTGTATTTTATCATACTTAGGAGTTACACGCTGCAATTCCATTTGTGTGTGTCATGTATTCAGTAAGCAGGCTTTGAAATTACAGTTTAACTTTAAGCAGAGAATGCAGTGTCAAGTGGTCTTTCTGTCACATGTACTTCATAGCTGAAAATAAAAAGGAGGCTTTTAAAGAAATGTTAGTCTAACCAACATAGGGTGCTGCCTAAAACTAAAGTAACCTCTCTTGCGGTCAAAATACTTGAAGTTATAAACTAAGTGTCTTTGTGTTATGTGGTACTGAGCTAATGAATAGTTAATGAATCCAGCCCTAGTCCCTTTTGTCACAGTAGACTATACCTATTTGACCATCTAAGCCAGATGCTTTTTTTTGCCTAATTTCCCTCCCGTGTTGTGAATGTTGTGGTTTTGCCCAGTTTCAATAGGAGAGGTGCTGTGCCTTCTGCTTGACCTGACTTGTACAACCTGACACTCTCCTGGAATGCGGGGCATGCATTTAAAGGTAACCTGGAAGATAACTTTTCCTTCTTGGGTAAATGCTTTAACTAGCTCTACAGCAAAAGCCCGAAGCCAGTATTACCACTTCCAGTTCTGTTTTTGAGTCAGTGTGTATTGTACAGATCAGAAAGATGTCAACATCTTTTTATGCATGCCCTGAGAACAGCTTCTGGGAGAGCTCTTTCAGGGAATTCGGGTGAAAGGATGTCTTCTTTGTGAATCCCAGACTTCTTAGGAGGCCACAACTGTTAATGAAATTTAGCTTTCTGGTGAAATCCCAGTTTTATTGGGATTACTCCTTTGAATCAGGTTCTAAAATCACTCTAAGTGCTACTGCTAATACCTTTATGCTTTGCCTGGGTCCTCCCCTAGCTGACTAATTGCACAGCAGTACTCTGACTGGGGTACTCTTGGGCATGACCAGAAGCAGACTTTGAGGTACTTTGAAACCAAGAGTGTTGAAAGTGGGGACACTCGGAGATCTCAAGAATCTCTGAAAGTAGGTTAGGTTAAAAGGAAGTTTTGAAATTGGTTCCCTAACCTGTTAGTTACATGAGCACCTATATGATATTTGGATCCCTACTGTTCAAGAACAACTCAGTGTAAATTCCCTGGATGCTTTTTACTGTGGTATTTTATGTAGTCATAAAGTGTAAGACACAAAATAGTATTTTTTAAATATGATCAAGATTATTTTTGTTCTTATGCTCTAACCTATGAAAGTCTTATTCGACTTAATCTGATGAATGATTTTCCTGACACACCAAGCTAATTGCATAAAGTTTCAGTAAACATGATACTTTATTTCATGACACTAGCATCCAACTATCCAAGAGTGAGGAAGTCAAGGTCCTGGAGTCAAGTTCTTCTAAAACGTCAATCTAATGAAAATGGCATACTAAAAATAAACAAAAGATTGTTGATCTGTGGGCTTCTTACTTTGTATTCAAATATTTTAAACTCCTAGGTACCAGTATTCTGACTCTAAGACACAGTAATGGGGTCTGACATAAGTAGACAGCTACACTGTAATGAGGAATAATTGGCTGTAATATGTACTCAGTGGAAACTGCAATTGTGCAGAATAAAATGTATTTTGCATTCAACAAAGTATTAGAAAGTGAAAAGTTTGTAAACTGTGAAATGACAAGTAGAGCCACAAGACACCATAGACAACATCAAAAAAATTTGCAATACTCATTATAAAGAAAAAACTGCCAATTCTATGCTGTGTTCAGAGAAAGCTTGCCTGGCTCAGACCCTTACCAGTCATGTGAATATTCATTCATTCACAATTAGAGATATACTTCATATCTTTGCTTGGTGGACACCGACAAATAAAGTTTCTGATATAAAAAGATCTCCTTATCTCAAAAGCACTAAAAATAAAGATTCACAGGTTTCAAAGGATGCTTTTAAAAGGAAAATATATGTTCAGAATTATTTTTCTAAGCAATATTTTTACTCAGCTCTATCCAGACAGAACATCTTCTGAAAGATTCTGAGAAATAGTGGAAGTGAAGAGAAATCCAACATCTGCTAAGAGTGACTCGAGCTCACCAATTTATTCTGAAATATTGATGATGAAGAGCTACCAGAATATTGAAATTCTGAATGTAAAGGTCCCAAAAAATATTTCATCTACAAAGAAGCAATATATCCACATGTTGGCTTTTTTTCTGTTGTATCTGACTCTGAGGGTTTTTTCTGTTACAAAAAACTTGCTCTTGTTACTGCTCTAATCACATCTACCTTCAGCATTAAGGGCTTCTTTTGCTGTTTCAAGTGTTCTTACTGTAAGAAATAAGTACAGGAAGATCTGCCTGAAAACTGTGGTTGAGTTTCACAAACTCAGAGCATCATACAAGAGTGGATGGTAGAAATTGTTAGTAAATTCGTTTTTCTATACCTTAGAGACTGACTTTGAACATCCTTTACAAGATCTGAAGTGAAGTCTGGCATATAGTTCTACACAAGTATGCAAAATCGTGCTTTGCAGTAATTTGGAACAGTCTCTTACTAAAATCTGAGTATGAAGGTTTGATATAATACATGAAAGCAAAGAAAAATCTTTAGTGATGCATGAAAGTTGTTTTTGTACAGGAACAATGAAAATTGTTCATATGAAATTAATTGCACGGGTGAACAGAGAACTTACTTGGTAATACTGACCTTGAGAGTCATCAAGGACAACAGAAAGATGTTTCTTGAGTGGCTTGCTATGAAGAATTTCTTTCAACTAATGCTCAAAGTAAAGGTAAACACATAGTTGTCATGATTTAAACTGAAAACTAAAATATATCCACAGTGACACAGGGATCAGGTGTTTATCCAGCTCTGTTCTGAGGTAGTTTATATTTGCAGGATGGAGAAGGAATTAAAACTTGCTTGAAAGACTTAATACTGGAAATTTACAGGTTCATGTCTTTGGCTGTTTGGGAAAAAAAAGTTTTTTTGCTTTATATGAAGCAGAAACAAAAGCAGAAAGAATTTTGAGTAAGGATTTGAAAAAAAAAAGTGTGGGTCTTGGCAAAATAGCTTATTAGCAAATCAATTGATTATATAAAGCATGAGTGTTCAGGAGTATTTTTGTAACCAATAATTGCCTCTTTTTTGCACAATTAGAGAGAGAGGGTCATTTTTAAGAGTACGGTAATTTTAATGGGAATGGCAATCGTGCCACTAATTAAAAAAAAAAAAGAAAAAGAAAAAGAAAAAGATTTTCTTTGCCCTGTATCCCTAACACACTGATTCTCCAAAATCTTGTCATTTTAAATAGGTTAGCACATTCCTCTTGCTACTCATGGAATTAATAAATAAATAGGTAAGTATTTACAATATGCACCACTGCCGATAGTGATTCTTCTGAAACATTAGCATCTTTTATATTTGAGAAAAATGAGTAGATTTTTCACCTAAGTTTTTAATAGGAATAAGTAAAAGTCCTTTTACTTTATAGCTTTCAATTGACCAGACCATTTATTTTCTTTTCAGCTGCAGCCAACATGGTTTATCCTATATCACATTTTGGATTATCTCCTTATTGTCCCCTTTCTTTGTCATTCGAAGAAGCCTGTAACATTCTGATCACGAATTTGCTGACAACCGCTGTATCCCATCCCAGCTGCACTGGGGTAAACTTCAAGCAATTCTGTTTGAATTAGCATCAATGCATTCACATACTCAGACTTCTGCAAACCTTTTACAGTCTTCCCTTTTCTTCATCCATCCCACAGATACCTTCCATTTACTCTTCTCCAACTTTTTTATTTTATTTTTTATTTCAAATGTAAAACTTACTTTCTTCTTCAAGAAACTTTCTGTGAATTTAGTCCGCTTTGGCTTTTTGTATGGTATAAAAAAATAGGAAAGACCTATTAATAAAACTTAACGTCTGTGGGAGGAAGGGCAAAAGGAGATTGCTGACTCTGTGGAATTTTCTCAGCTGAATACTGTGCAGTAGTGCTCTGAAAGATTAGGGTGAATAGCTGGTGAGTTTAAGGAAATTGTGGTGGGCAACTGTTTCTTATGACAACATCTGTGCTCTCCAGCAGGGAAAGGCAGGGAGTCACAGAATATAACTTTGGGAATCCAGGGCAGGAGGATGGTTGCAGTAGCACCTGTGTGTAGCCACCCAGAGGAGGAGGATGCACCTTCAGAGTTCAATTTAGGGCAGGAGACCTCTTATGTTACCTGAATTGCCTTCTGGAGGAGCTCATTGCTCTCTGCTGACCACAGAGGGAGACGTGCCTTAGGCACAAAGGTTAGATGGCAAAAGACAGGCAGTGTGAATGCTCCTTAAGAGAACACGAGGACTGCTTTCTCTATCTATGTGTCTCGTGCTACAAGGACAGGTATTTGTGGGTCTTGTGGATACCATGGCCTTCCTAGCCATTGACTCCCATTTTCATACTGATGCTGTTTTGCTGGGTAAACTGGGGTAGCTCTGTTGGGTTCAGTGGAGTTGTGCTAATTCATATGAACTGCGGCTCTAGCCCATGGAGCACTGGGAGTGCTTTTAGCTTTTCTGTGGGTGCTCTGAGTGTTCAGATATCTTTTTCTCAATCATTTGCAATGTTAGAACAAGGCTTGATCTGGTCATGGACTTGAAGGCACCTACATCTGTGCTGGCTAGTTGATATTAGCCGTTTGTCAAAGTTTCTGTTTCTGCCGCAGGCAGCATGCCTTCACTCATTCTTTTTAGAGATACTCACTGCCTCTGTCACATTCCTCTTCGTGCTGTTAAATATGAGAGTTTCCCCAAAATCCTCAAATCTTGGAACACCTCATCTCACTGAAGTCTTTAAAAAACTGGGGAAAGAAAGGAATACAATTTCATTGAGGATACTTTCTTACTTGCAAACTCTTAAAGTTACCTCTGTGGCCTTGTTTTGAACTGTCAGAGATGTCAGGAAAAAGATATATAAGATTTTAAAAGCTGTCTAGGATCATTAAGACATTCAGTACTCATTAAAATTAATGGTAGTTATGCCTCTATTACAGTCATTTCTGAAAATCACAACCATATGTACTTTTAAGGTTCGTTACCCAGAACTGCTTTGTGCTGTGGTCTGAATAAACATTTCTTCCCTATTTCTGTCCCCAATTACAGCCATAAATAATAGATGGACTGTTTTACTGCATATATTATTTATGTATCAATCAACAGGTTCCCAGATTCACAAATTACTTTTACATAACTTGAGACATCTGATTTATTCATACTTTTTTTTCAGAAATACCAGGCATATCTTTCTATTCACCAGAGGATCAGAGACTACTGGAGAATTTGTATACTGCACTACTGATCCCTTTGCATTCTATCTTAGCTAATAATAAGAGATATCTTATTTTATTTTATCTTATCTCATCTCATCTCATCTCATCTCATGGCTTTTTTTTTTTTCGGTGTTTGCCTCCCTCCACCCGTTTTTGTCTTCATATTAACACAGTAGTTGATTTATATTTTAAAAGCAAGTTTTCTTTTGAAACTCTATGAGAACAGAAGAGTTCTTTTTGTATTTCTAGTTGCATTTTCTTTGCAGGCAGATAAATGGCAAATGTGGAAAAACTGGAAAGAAGAAAAGGCAATGACCTTGATTTGTTTTGCAGTTTCTACACCCCCAAAAAAGGTTTTGATCTTTCTGTTCAAATAACAGGGTTCAGTGCCTTTCAGTAAACGCATTGGTACCTTATGGGAAGGCATAACACTATACAACATTCAGACTAGCTCTTATTTCTGAGTGCTCCAGAGTGCTTTGCAAAAATACCATAGCTGTAACAACTACAATGTTTCCTATATGTTTATTTATGCTTTCTATCATTGGGGTGCAGGCTTTAAAAAATAATCTATTCAGGGTCAAACTTGCAATTAGCATGCAAACAAAGACCACACAATCTGATTCGTAGAAATCACATCAATGATTAAGTGTGTTAAGGACAATGTGTAATAATCAGCGTTAGCTTGTTATTACGCTGTTATTACTTTCCCACTCCTCCACCCATCCCTTTCCCGTCCATGGTCACACATTGTCTCAGACTGTAAGCTCTTTGGGACAGCAAGAGTCTTTTAACGTAAGGGAAAGCATGCGGTACAGTGGGGTTAGGATTTGTGGTACTTGCTATCTCAGTAAAAATAACAAAGAAAATGTTCCTGGTGAAACTACAGATCATCAGGTTTGTTACTATTCCCAGAAATAATTCTGGGCCTGTATTTTCCTAGCACATTGAATACTTTTCCTTCTTTAAGTTTCTTGCCTGGTTTTGTGGTTTATGATCAATGAATAGCTTCTACTTTATTATTTCATTTAAATGTAATTTTAAATTATAGTCCTAAGTGGCTAACACTGATTTTTTTGGTTTTTAAGATGTTACAAATTGAAATGCATAAACATGAACTTGGCTTTCGTCTGTTTTGCAGTGGTTTCCCGAGATGTTGCAAACAGATCTGGATTCCATTATGAATTTCTTTTCTATTTCTTATTTAAGTGCTTCTGCCACCTTTTTGCTTAAGTGGAAAACTGAAACTATTTATAAACACTGCACCTGGACAGGCTGGATCGATGGGCC
>NW_009215817.1:0-7467 GCF_000690835.1 Fulmarus glacialis
TTTCCAGCCACACTTCCCCAAGCCTGTAGTATTGCATGTTGTGACCCAAGTGCAGGACCCGGTACTTGGCCTTGTTCAACCTCATACAACTGGCCTTGGCCCATCGATCCAGCCTGTCCAGGTCCCTCCGCAGAGCCTTCCTACCATCGAGCAGATCAACACTCCCACCCACCCAACTTGGTGTTATCTTGTGAATGCTCAGCAACATTCCTTTAACTCTCTGTTTTATGCTGATTCCTTCTGGTGATATTGTTTCCTAGAATATAAGTAGATATCAAGTTCTTTGTCCACATTCATAGTTGTGACCTGGAGACGTAGTACTACAGCAAAAATCAGTTCAAAGCAGGTGTAACCTTGCTTCACCAGCTAGTTAAATTCTTTTTGTTGCTGTCTTACACCCATAGAGCAAGCCAGTACAGCCAGAAACTATTAACACATATGGCCCAATATATGTACAGACATGATGGAAGATTAACTTGTTTTAAAACTTTCATAAGCATATATGGATATTTTTTTTCCAGCTTTTGTGCAGTTCTTGTTACCCACCAAATCTTGACTGAATTATTAAGATCTGCTCTTTGCAAATATAATGGATGGAATTACATTTCTTAAAGGCTGTTTTGAAAGTTTTACTTGCAAGTTGAAGTCAATAGATTTGAGTTTCTCAACATCTTTTGTATAAAACTATATCACCTTTAACTGATACGTCCTTGTTATCAAATACTGACATTTTCACAGAAATCCTTTCATATTTTAGCTGTGGAGCTTGGAATACAAAGTAAAAGCAGCACTTTTTAGTGGCTAGTTTTATGAATTTCTTTTTGTCAGCTCCTCTGGAGCAGCTTATTATAGCATTATTTCTAGTAGTCACAGTGGACGACTGCGCGTGTACTTAAGGTGTGATGGACATGGACTTCATTGCTAGGGAATGGATCCACATGTAAAAAGGTACAACTTCTTAAAGAGCTGAATGCATATATTTGGCATTATGACATCTTCTTTCTGTGGATCAAAATTAGTGCAAACAACTGTCTTGGCAGAGATAAAATTGTTAATGCAAACTTGTTGAACTATACTTTTCCTGCAATACTTTTGAATAAATGGGTGTCTAAAGTAGGTAAGAAACATCTCTACTTGTCTCTGATGGCTATAGAGGAAACATGCATACCTAGCTTAAAGCAGATACAGCTTTTCAGATAATCAAAGTTAGATGAGGAGAATCTTGCACTTACTCTGAGGAAGTTTGGACAGAGCCACAGCTGGGAGATGCTGATTTCAAATGTCCATGCTTGAGCCAAACTCAGGTCTTGATTTTGCAATGGATTCCTTACAGCTGAGACCCAGCAAGGTCTTCCTGTAAATTTTTAGATTAAGGGTTAGGAGTTTGGAAGAACCATTTGTGTTCATAGGTAGGCTGGTTGGGTAAGATAATTAAGCATGTGTGTCTTCCAATAAATTTCTTATTCTTTGTTGAGCTAAGGTTCAGACCAAAAGGTAAGACTCTTCTTACGAAACAGATCGTATAGAAGTAGCACTTTTTTAGCTATCGAACAGCTGCAAGAAAGGGGAACTCAGAGTGTTTGGTGGAAGGAAGCAACCAATGTTTGGCTGGAGATGAGTGACCCAGAAGTAACATCCAGCAGTAAACAACTGAGCCTGGAAATTAGTATGCAAAAGTAACATGAGGAAGTGGTCAGTACATAAAAGGGATAATGACTGTATGAAATCACCAGAAGTAATTGATTTCATGACCCATGTAACACTCAGAGCAAGAGACCAGTGACATAAGCCCTATATGGTAAAGAAAACTTTTGGGGAAGATGGTCTGAAGACTCTCAAGAATCAGTCACAGGTAGACCTGATTGCTGTGTGGAAGACTACACCATAGTCGGCATGACCCATCCTTGCCTATGACTGAGCCAGTGTGCATGCCCTCTTCCAGCTCCTGTTGGGATAGGTGTGCAGGAGCATGATTTCCCTGGGGAAGCTGTGGCCTGCGCTATAGATAATTGTAAGGGTTCATGTGTGAGACATATGCATGTGTTGTGGTTTTCTGCTGTTTTACTGCTTTATTAATTTTAATTATTATTATTTTATTAATTTTAGTTAATAAGTATTTGAATGCCTTCGTACAGCCACACCTACAAAAACTCAATCAGTTGTCACAGCATATTGTAATGATATTTTGTGATTTTGTGTGTATGGTGTATAGACAGAAGGCATTGAGTGCCATGAACCTTTCGTTGCATTCCAGTACCATGGTTGCATGTTGACAAATTGATGGAGGATGTGCGCAACATGAAGATACGACAGATGAGTTTTGGAAAGTGACACAAATATTGTTTATTTCAGTATTCAAACCAGCAAACGGCACATTAAACTTTTTCAGTCTTCTTTTCATCTGAAAAATGCTAAATGATGACTGTTTGAAGCATTCATTCATGATGATATCTAGTTAATACATTTAAAACATGTTTGAGATAAAAAAACTTCCTCAGCTTTTTGTCTTTTAAAAAATATGAGATTATGCTTAAAGGAAAGGGGCATTGTGGTTTTGGTTTTAGTTTTGGTTTGGCTTTTTTTAGCAAAAAGGGACTACAGATGACAGCAGTTCAGAGATATCACTCACAAAGAGCACATTCTCATTCCTATTTTTTGATTATTCCCTTTAGGTGGATAGGCTACAGGAAAGCAATTGTCTTAAAACTAATAACAAACAGCTCTATGTAGCCTCTGACGTATTGCTGATTTAAAGATCTTTTGTTCCTGAAGGAGGAATTTTTGAATAATAAGTTCATGCCACTCATATTGTTTGTTTAAATGACTTCCCCACCCCTTTTAAAAGTCTTTTATACCAAGCAAAAGAAACTTGAGACTTATTAAGATAATGACACTTCCCCCAAATAAGTTCTGCCTTCCATTGCACCTTTTTGGAAACACAAATGAAGAAAGTATCAGTGTGAAGAATGAATATTTGATCTGAGAAAAAAAAACACAGAAAAACTAACATTTAAAGAGGCAACTGCACTTTTAGGAAGATGTATTTTTTTTCAGTCCTTTGCAAAAACTCTGGGAGTGGGTAAAATGATTAAGTGTCACCATGAGGTGTTTTTGTTTTGCTTCTGACAAAGGACGCTATATTTAAAACTACCTATGGGGAGGCTGCAAAGAAGGTCGCCTTCTGATTTGTCAACCTAGGAAGCATATTTTGAATTGAAAAGGAATGTGTCATCTTACTAAAAGAGATTAACATTAAGCCCACAGCGTAAACAGCTTGGGTGGAAAAAAGGAAGCTGATTAGCAATTCAAGCTTTATCTTTACTGAAAAGCGACTGATGCCCAGAGAGTTCTGGCATTCTTCACCTTTTGTTGACCATCTGTATCTATGAGCTCCCCAACAGAGATGCAGCTCACTTGGGGACAGAAGAGCAGAAGGGCATAGCCTCCTCTACAAGAGACAGAAACCAAAAGCCACGCTAAACACCATCAATTAAAATTCATTAGTCCTGTAGGAGCTGCCCATTAAAGTGTTGAGTGTGCACAGATGCCACTATTACAAGCATGACACCAGTAATTAGGCACCAAAAGTAGGAGGACTTCATAGCCTATTTAGCAAAGATATGATCTCTCTGTTCTTGCATAAACTTTGCCATAACTGTAATTGCGGTAGATTTCACCTACATTGGTCAAAAGAAATATTGCCTTTCTTATAACTGCTAGGACTGTTGCTTTCTAATTAGGTTTAAGACACATAACAAAATAGATGAGATATTACTTCATGGAAAAAAATGCTGTGCTATTAGAAGTGCATTAGTTATGATAGATGTCTATACTTAGTCAAGAAAAATTAAAGCCCAATTTATTCTTACACATTTTCATGTTGGCTGTCACTGCTGACTGATGACTTGTCTTCTGAATGCATCTGTAATGCTTTAAAATAAATAAAAAAGAGATAGCTATCTGTACGCAACTTGGTGGCACGTGCTTCTCAGTTCCATTTAAAGCTTGGTTTTCCAAGATCCTCACAAGTGTAGAAAATGATTGTTTTCATTTTAGTTTTTTCTCATTTTCTGTATACAAAGGATGGGGACAGCATAGACTTTTTCTGACAAAGAGCAACTGACTTATCTTATTCTATCGTCTACTTACAAATCACTATCTGTTCTTCAGTTATTCTTGTCTTTTTACTTCTTACTTAAATTGTATCTATTCCACAAGCCCATTGCTCGGAGCTGGTATAGGAAAGGGAAGAAGTGTGTCAGACAAATTTGGAGAAAGTCACAGCTTAATTTGTCCTTCCCTCCTGTTTCCCTTCTCCCTTAGTTTGAGAGCAATGTATAGGATTTTGTTCCTTAGAATTCAGTTTTAGTGTCTTATGAATTTATCTCTAGGGAAAAAAAAAAAAACAAAACACCACCTTAATTCTAGAGGGCATGAGAAATGGTTAACAATGGGGTGGGTGCAGATCCCAGCTGCATGCATTCTTTTGTTGTTCCACAGGAGACAAGGTGGAAAAAATCCACAAGTTGGATATGCAAGTTCCACTCTCTGCCTACACCTTCTGCCTCCCAGGAGCTGGACAATAAAAGATAAATAGGTCATGTCACGGCATTTTTATTGTGGTACAGAGAGGGGAAAATAATCTCTCTTAAATCAGGAAACGTGACAATAGCTAGCTCTTTTCCCCTAAACTGTCTAATGCTGCGAGATTAGCTTTGGAGGTTTGTACTGTGGATTTATGGAGAAACAGAATTAATGTGCCATTCATAAAATTTCTAGTGTATAGTCTTTAGAATAATCATCTCAATGCCAAATGTTATCCTATTCAATATGGGAAATATCATCACAATAAAAAAAAAAAAAAAGACAATCAATGGAAAAGACAGAAGATAGTTCCAGGCATATATAGAACAATAACATGGCAAACAGCAGCTATATATAGAATAGGAATAAATTGCAGAATGTAGTAGGAGTCCAATAATACTTCAGGATTATTTAAACCTGTTAACTTCATCAAACCAAGAAGTAAGTCTGTGAATATGGGTCTTTCAGGTATTTTTTTAACTTTGTATTTAGAAAAGTAACTTACATTTTTGCTGTGATGGGCAGATGCCCTCACTTGAGAAAATACAACAGCAGCCAGCCAGTGTTTTGTCTCTGCTAGTGCTCCTGCTGCTATCTCCATGGTGGCAGCAGGAAGAGCAAAAGTTTAAGGGGAAGGAACACCACATAAAGACAGTAAGTCTTTAAGTATTACTTGCAACCATTGCGTTTGTGACACAAAGGTGTAATCACCTCCTGGCAACATATATACATGTGTGCTTAACTTTGGTTACTTTTGATAGATATTTTGATCTATGACTGACAGTGAGGTCTTCTCTGCTGATATCTTATCTCCTGCAGGTTAGTTACAATGAAAAAGGAAATCTAGCTGAGCCTCCCATAAAAGTTAAGAAACAGTTTTGTTCAAAATTGCACTTTGATTGAAGTGCAAAAGTTCAAAGCCAAAACCAGCTAAATATATAGTAGAGAAAATAGTTCACATTCCTTAGTAATGAAAAGTATACCAATTTATCACACACTATATTCTTCCAGTTTGGCTTCCATTTTTTATAAAAGTAAAAGGAAAATTATAGGTATATTTCACAGAGGCATAAAGAACTACTGAAAGTTCATTGTAAGCTGTGGCCATGCATGAAAAATGAAAAAAGGTGACATGCTGGTTTAAGTCAAGACAAATAGAACCGTAAATAATTGAAAAGATCAAAAATTACTTAAACTAGTTGTGACTGACCACAGGTAGCTGATGGTCAACATAAATATTTTCAGTACAAGGCAAATGAAAAAAACTTACAGTAATGAGAAATGCATACAATAAAAAATGCTGATCCGTCATAAGTCTAATAATTTACCTTACCTAAATCATAACAGAATAGTTGCCTGTATAGAAAACAAAATACATTTTGCATGTACTTCATGAAAATAATAACTTGCAAATTAGATCTAAACAGCAAGATTACGGTCTTTTCTGTCACCAAAAATACATCAAAACTGTAGTCTAGCTCTATTAGCGTAAATATACATTAAAAGCAAACTTTAAAAAGGGTAATCTTGAACCAATTGTACAATTACAAGTCCTGTTTAGATCCAAGTAACTCTTATGTTGTCTTCAGGGTAAATATGGCTTAGTGTTTTACATTTAATTAACTATTTTTGACAATAAATATAATGATATCATTTATCTGCCTTTGAAGCTGCATGTACAACCTGTATATAGCCTGTAAGACAATGGTTAGCTCTGCACTGGTGGTCTCTTAGTTGCCCAGATGAAGGAACTTCCTTCAAGTCTGTGTAGCCAGCTTCCCTTCTCACCGAAACTAGGCTGCAAGGGGAGCTGGAGTGCACCTTAGCTCTGTCACATCCAGGTGCACAGGCAGAACACACCCAGATGGTTAAGGCAGAGATGAGACCTGAAAAGGGCTTTCTACATGGCAAAAATCCCCATTTTATTTCTTTTTTTTATCACATGGGAATCGGAAGTATCATGGTGTTGCCTCTTTTTTTTTTTTTTTTTTTTTTTAAATAGAAAGCATTATGGTGTCTGTATTCAATAGTACAGCAAGACACAATGAATGTCAGCTTTTTAATGTTGACCATGGTACCACATGAACAATAATACTACATAGGAAAATCAGGAAATACAGGCAAAATCTAAACTCGTTAACATTGCAATGCATGAGTCGGTTCCCAACAGAGTAATTAAGATCCCTATTAATTTCAATGTTTTGAGCTGAGTTTCATTGAGATGGAATCTTAAACATTATTTACATGCATATGGACATTATGCAGAAAGGGTTTTATTAGGGTTTCTAGAGGAACTCATCAGCTATCTGCCCAATATGGTAATGACTCCCCCAGACTTATTATCAGAGACTGCAGTCTGCCTACAGATAACACATCCACCAAATGCTATCTCCGTGGAAAATGATTCATGTCTGGTATGCATACAAGAATGTAGGAATGGTCTTGACTTACAGTACAGAACACTAGAGATAACACTTAATTAGATTATCACTTCATCCAGCCAAAGATTGTTATTTACTCTCTATCTGTGCAAAACCCCCAAAAAACAGGGTTTCAAAGCTTAACAATTTCTTAGTTTCCTGCAGAAAGCAAAACCACAGGAATCTGCAAGACTGGGATGTTGTTATTCCTGTGATGCAATACTGCACTAGACCCCTACCTCCCTTTTTAACCCAGTAGGTCAGCAATGGTTTTATTAGGCATCTGCGTACTGAAATGAGGTAACAGCATTGGGAGTTCTTACACCGCAGGAATAAATAATCTTTTCCCCTACCATCACAACTGAAAAGCCATCACTAGGTATAACTGTTATTCTATGCAGTCAACAGGCTAAGCAGTGTCTGGACAATGCAGTCCATTCGAAGCCACCGAGGCGAAGGGCTC
>NW_009215818.1:0-7010 GCF_000690835.1 Fulmarus glacialis
GAGCGTCCGCCGGCACCCCGCGTCCCGGGCGTGAGATGTCCGCCCCGGGGCTGCCGGGCGGCGAGGGCGGCTTTGGAAGCGAGGAATGGCGAGGGAGCAGGTGCGATGTCGAGGAGCAGCAATCCCGCCCGGTGCCAAAACCCCGGGAGCGAGGAGGAGCCCTGTTTGACTTTCGTAGTTTGTCTGAACACGAGTGAAACGCTGCGGCTGAGTCAAACTGTGCTCGCAGGAAGCAGGTTGCTGTCACTGGCTTTAATGTTGTGGTTTTCATTCTCCGTATACTTGCCTATAACATGCATTATTATTTCATATACATTACTAGTTATCTTCTCATCCTGCTATCAAGCCTCGTTCCCTTGCTGAACAGGTTACTGAAAGGCGGCACTTTCTCATGCAGACTGGATTATAGTGCTAGCCGCTTGCTCTCTATCTCCAGTTTTGAATTTCTTACTTTCTTGTGCCAAAAAAAATAAAATCCCTCGAGAAGACCATCTGCCAGGACTTACTCTCCCAGGACGTGTCTCCTGTCAGGGTGCTGCATGGAATGCTGTGGTCACAGGGTGTCCCCGGACGCCAGCCGTGCCCTGCCGCTTAGAAGTATAGTTTTAATGTTCTCAACTCCTTTGCCAGGTATAATAAAAAAAATGGTACTGGCGTACTGCTGACAGTTTAGCTCTTTTTTCGCTCACATCAGTTGATTTGATAACAGCTCTTCATCTAGCTGTTCGTTACCTTTCTGAATCAAAATCCTTGTTTTGATGATGGTATTAATAAAAAGATGCCAGCAGGGTACTTTGAGTGTGCATTATTTTGGGGAGAGCGCTGTTCTTGTAGGAGGACATTTTTAAATTAAGTTTCAGCCCTTTTATTAAACATACATTGTGTTTAAGGAGTTAGGAGAGGTGTACAAGGGCGACGTTCATGTTAAAAATGTTGCAGTTCACAGTGTAAACTGTGAAGCAAACGTAGTATCTCTGGTAGACTTGTCTAGTCCATTTTGAAGGCTTTGCCAAAATGTCTTCATTGAAGCTGATTCTTACTAGCTCAAGGATGCTTACATGTTACAGGTATTTCTTCATTCTTTTTGGTGGTTCATCCTCAAAATGTTCTCAGGCTGTCCTTTAAAGAAATGTGGTTTTGATGCCACTTGGAGCTGACTGTGTTAAAGATGTATTTATACCCTTGGTCTCTAGAGTCTTCGGGACAAAAGCGTGTCAGCAGCCTGGAATGATGCGCTCTTGTGTTCAGCTTATTCTTTGGTTATGTGTAAAAAGCTAAAGAAGGAACTTGAGGTGGCTGGTGATGGTATGGGGTGGAGAATTATTGTGAAAATTATATCTTCCATTTCCATCTGCTGTGCTAAGACAGTAGAAAATACCAGCAGTAATTTAGATAGATGATACTGAGCAACATTAACATAAGAATGCAGAATGTAGTCAATTTACTAAACTTGAAGAAACATTGTTTTATGAAATAGCCATAAGTGAAAGAATGAGCTGATGAGATCTCACTAATATGAACCATTACACATAAAATGGAAGTATGCTGAAGTAGAGCAGTCTGAAAAACAAAACGGATGCCAGGAGCTGAGATAAAAGAATGACTTTTGGGGCAAGGAGAAGAAAGCTCTGTTAAGGATCACATCCTTAAAAAAAAAAAGTGGCACTTTTCTTGCATTTTCTGTTTCCACCGAAATGAACTGCCCCTGTACTTGGCATCGGTGCAGGCGCACCTCGAATCCTGTGTTCAGTTTTGGGCCCCTCGCCACAAGAAGGACATTGAGGTGCTGGAGCGTGTCCAGAGAAGGGCAACGAAGCTGGTGAAGGGTCTGGAGCACAAGTCTTATGAGGAGCGGCCGAGGGAACTGGGGCTGTTTAGCCTGGAGACGAGGAGGCTGAGGGGAGACCTCATCGCGCTCTACAACTACCTGAAAGGAGGTTGTAGTGAGGTGGGGGTCGGTCTCTTCTCCCAAGGAACCAGCGATAGGACGAGAGGAAATGGCCTCAAGTTGCGCCAGGGGAGGTTTAGACTGGACATTAGGAAAAACTTCTTTACTGAAAGAGTGGTCAGGCCTTGGAACAGGCTGCCCAGGGAAGTGGTGGAGTCACCATCCCTGGAAGTATTTAAAAGACGTGTAGATGAGGCGCTTAGGGACATGGTTTAGTGGGCATGGTGGTGTTGGGTTGACGGTTGGACTCGATGATCTTAGAGGTCTTTTCCAACCTTAATGATTCTATGATTCTATACTGAGAAAGCAGCGCAGCTGTTAATAAGAAAGTTGGAAAAGCTGCTTTTTTTTCCCATTAAAAATGGTGCACATGTAAGACTGCATAGTAACGTGGGGTTGGATGCTGTAGACCTGAGACTAAAAAAGAAAGACAATAAAAAACCCTGTGAAATAAATGTAGGCGATTGGGACACTGTTAATAGCCTCTGAATTGCAGTTTAACAGATAAAAGGAAATGTGGAAAAAACCCTAAGTGGCAGTGTAACAAGAAGCCTGCAGGCAGAAAGATAGTGTTGTAATTCATTGATTTATTTTTTTTTCCTCCGTGAATTATACACATTAATAGTGTTTTAATGAATGGCTAATACAAAACAGTGCACACCAAACATGTCTGAGTGCTGCCTTTGTTCCCAAAAGAGCAGCTAACATACATGGCTTCCTGCTCTCGTGTTTAGTGGTACATTTCTTTTACATTTTCTTCTTAGAGAACAGGTGGGGGGGGGTGGTTTGTTTTTTTTTTTGTGTTTGGGTTTTTTTTTTTTCTTCCCCCCAGAATCATTGAGCTATATCTGCCATAGAAGTACCTGACAGAAAATCTAAGCTCAGAGGAATTGTGAATCTGGGCTCACCTGCATGTGTTCAGAGGATGTGTGAAGTGAGCCAGTGGTAACAGGCTGTTGTAGGAGGAAATTAAGGGATTCTTTTGGAGCAGGAAAATACGCAGAGGGTGTAAGTGAAGTGAAGGAGAAAACAAATCCTGAATATTACATGATTGAGGCTTTTAGAGGAGACTTCTTTGTATTTTGATTCTACTGCTTAAGTGCAAAAGAGATTGCATATACTCCTGTTTAGAGCAGCTGTGTCTGGATTATGTCTGATAATCTTCTCTTGGCATAGTTTGCTTTATTAGTTTGCATTTAGTGTTGTATTTGTGAAAATAGCATATATTAAATAAAACTAATCCCAGTGAAGCAGCCTTGCATCAGTCTTGCATCGTTAACTTTCTTGGCCTTCTCTTGGAAGTCTTGATTTTACCTTGGATCTCAATTTAATTATATTTCTTCTTCTGATCTTTCCTGTCTTCTGACTTGCAGATAGAAATAACTGCTATCTCAGCACAGCTTGCACGGGCCATAGCAAAGGAGGACCCTGCTGAGGGTGGATCACCCTGTCACGGGTGCCCTGTCATCGGTTCCTTTGGTCTGTTTGCATCATTGTCCTGAGACATACTTCAGACCCTTTCAGTTGCTCACTTTTATTACATCTTACTTTGTCCCCAGCTCTTGCTGTCTCAAGATAGTGATGGTTCTCTTCCAGCTTTCCTCCTCTCTGCTTTGTAACAGCTTATGCTGTGTCTTAGTGCCGTTGTATTCCTAACTTCTTGACGCACCTTATGTGTCAGATAATTATACTAAAAACTACGTCTCTTTGTCTCATACCTTGCCCGTCCTGGTCACTGTGTCAATGTCTGAAATGCTTTGCTATTGCAAGGATATCGACAATGGTGATCTTCCCGCATCCCTGTACGCGGTACCTGGCTTAGTCCCATGAGGGCATAGTGCTTTTGTCTAATGTGCTTTTGTCTTGGAGCCCGATTTGCAGCATCTGTGTGAGATTTGGCTGCCTGAGGTGTGTAGGAGATTGAGATAGGTGATCTCTTCTGGTTTTGCTCTCTAAAATTTTAAGTTGTTGACTGCTGTGTGAAATGACACTGTCTGGAGGTTAGGGACATTATTTTTTTGCCTACTGTTTATCTTGCCGCTGCTCTGAAGAGTTAGAAAAACGTGCTTATCTGGTGACATTTTTGGTTTCTCAGAATAGCTGCAGTGTTGGAATACTGCTCAATGAACTTAACTGTGCATCCCTGTATTGCCAGCAAAATTCGGGTTCTAGTACCTGTCCACCAAATTAAACTCTGTTGACATCCAAGTGAAAGAACCAAATGGAAACGGATGTTAACAGACAGGAAAACATGTTCATCCTGTGGATTACTTAGAAATATCCATAACTAGAAGCTCGGTAGTCAGGGCTTTTTCTTTGTGTTTAAAGGATTTTTTTTCCCCCTGATGCAATAGCCTCAGCTTACCTCAGTGTTTTCTGGAAGGCTGAATGCAGTGCCTCCAGCTCTTTCTGTCTCAAAGGTGAAGGTCTCTAGCTGGAGCTCCCGACGTTGCACACTTGTAGATAGTACTCTTAGCAATAGGGTAGTTGTATCGCTGTGTTGTGACAGTATTCTGAAATACTGGTTGCAGAATTGAAAAAAAAAACCTGCCTATCTTTGTGTAGATCAAAATGGAAAAGAACAGAATTGGACTCTAAAGGCGGTAGCAGAAGTACAGGTTATAAAGGTAGGATATTAATAAAAATATAATGCTTCATGAAGAATTTGCTATGCAAGTATTATGAACTCCTTTTCTCTAGCTGCAATTAGTCAGGAAGCTGCCAGTGTATGTGGTGTTGGAACAAAATAAAATGCATTAGAAATTTGGATAAAAATACTAAGATAAAAGTGTCTTGGATACTAAAGGAGCTGCTTTGCATTGAGTCTTAAGTTTGGGGTTTGTAAAGCTGTAATTGGTGGCTTAATTGGAGAGAAAAACTTTTAAACTTTCAAGCTTCTTCTGTTGATAAAAAATAGAAATGGTTAAAACCTACAAACCACATTTGGCTTATGATGCATGGGCCATCATTCATTTTTCTGTTTCAAACCCTCACTCCTTCAGCTTTGGACACTGTGACTGCAAAAGTTCCAACAAACAATGTGGAGTCTTTGTTTTAAGTATTTAGGGACTAAGAGCTACTTGAAATCCTCCTGTGATTTTCAGTGGGATTGAGGAAATGTACAGAACTGCTTCCTAAATTTGAATAGCGTCTGCTTTCTTCTTGCTCACTTGGTGTCCTCTCAGTTGGCTCCTTCAGTTTGGGATCTGCCAGGTCAAACTTACTAAAGTTGTTACTGACGTACTGTTTTAATATGCAACAAACTCCTGGATTTAATCCAAATGCTGAAAGATATCGTAATTTTGAACTGTAACAGTCTGAGAGCTAGTTGTAATTTACACAATGGCAATATAAAGTCCAAGCAAATGAAACTGCTTTTTTAAATCCAGGACCTTGCTTCAAGTATTTGACTTGGGGGCATGTGAAATGCATATGTCTGATGGCAGATGATGCTCTTATAAATTTCCTTTGAAACTTCCTCCTGCATATTTTTTTTAATGCCTTGTGATCAAACTTTACTCAATGTTTTGAAAAATATTTTAATCACTCGGTGAAAGCTGTTCTCATTGCTCTTCCAGGAGAGCTTAAACCAGAGTAATGTGCCTAATAACTCTTGCTTTTTCATTCAGGTAGTTTATTGTGTGGTCTTGCAAACAGATTGGGAGCTGCTGTGAGGGTGTGTAGGGTCTTGCCTTACTCTGCCTCTGTGGTAGGATAAAGCTTACTATTACCTGGCATTTTCTTGGTGTGGAAGTGTGAAAGAAACTTACTATTCTTGTCTCTTGTTAAATAGAAAGACTTCTGGAGTCTGTAGTTCGAAAGGTTTCTCTTTAGCATTTGAATTTGCTCTTCTTTGAAGTCTTTATTTTCTAACCATACTTCTAAAGTTTCTATAGAAATGAAAATTGGATTTAATATTGTTGTGTTGATCTCATCATCATTAAATGGAGAACTAAAATCTGCTTTATTCCTGTTGCCAGCTCATGCTTATCTGCGCACGCATGCGCCATCTTTGTCAAGGACTTTGCCCAAATAATATTTTGCTTGTCTACTGTGACCTGTAAAATTTGGCAGATGCTTTCCGAGATACGGATTCCTATTCTGTAGGTATATCCTGGCTGTTTGGATCAGATCTCTCTGCATTTAGCAGGATTTCAGATGGATTTTCTATTCTTTTAGACCCTCCTTATACCTGACTAGGCTGCTGTGCATAATACTTCTTTTATTATCTGTCTCTTCACTGTCTTCTGTGTCCTGCTTGGTTTTGTATAAATGCCAATGCCCAATCTACGAGCGAAAATGTTGAAACATGGCAGTCATTAATTTGGGAAACCCCACTAATCGTGACTGGTCTCTCAAGTAGCTAACCGTTACTCTGTTTCACTGGTGTTCCACCTTATTATGTCATTTTACACTTTAGTAAGTCCTACATCTCAATTCTGCGAGTTGTATCTGTGTAGTTTAGGTAAGTCTTTCCAAACCAGTCTTGAATAGTAGGCATTATTTTTTCAGAACTTTAACTCCTTACACATTGATTGCTGTATTAGTTTTTTCAGATGTTTGTCTGGTGTGCTCAGTGATCTGTAGGCACCTGTCTTCCTAGGAGCGTGCCCTGAGTGTCACCTTAAGGGTTGTCCTCTGCTCTCCTTGGAGCCTGTTTTCTAATCTCTCAGGTTGCATTTAAAGCAAATGTCACTGGGCTACAGACTTTTTCACTGGCATCTGAGTGCCAGTTATCTAGACCTGACTTTTATTATTTGCATCTTGAATGTTTAATGTCATCTTCGCTTATTGATGGGCTGGAAAGTACCTGGTCTCACAGGTACTTGCCTCTCCCTGAGCAAATGTTTATTGGACGCCTGGTGCTTCTTCACCATTAGTAGTTAAGTCAATTAATGGGATGGGAGGGCAATATCCGTGTTGGTGTTTTTCCTCTAATATAATTAAGATTTTTTTGTTATATTTATCTCTCTCGCTTTCCCCTGCATCTAACTTCCTAGGGCCACCCAATCTGTGTTGATACTGTTTATTTCTTCTATATTTTACCATGGCTTATAGCTCT